>NC_042959.1:1391135-1458635 GCF_901001165.1 Salmo trutta
GGACATTGATCTATAAGGTTAAAACATGGTAAGATTGTAGAATCCTAAATGAACAGTGCCGTTTGTTTAGATTTTACAGCGAACTAGCTACATCAAATGCTGATATTGACTTTGGTGTTATTGGTGTAGCTACGTTGCTAGGTTTCGGCCAGCCGGCCCATAGGGAGCATTGCATTGTGGGTTTTGTAGTTGACTTCAGTAGCAACATATTTCCAAAACGATTTTCACATGTTGCTACCACCTTATTATAAGACAAAATTAAAACATTTATTCACATAATATATTGTTCTTCCATTAGTATTATTTAAACACTGTAAATTATAGGAATTAGTGGTTTTGGGTGAATTTCCCCTTAGGACCTCATCCTAACCTGGTAATGACCACCTGACTACAGCTTCTTACCTACTGTAGAAGAATTGCAGAGGATAAAGTTGGATATTGAAAACATTGTTCATTTCCATGTGTTCTCACCAATTAAAGTTAATCTGCAACACATTCTTACATTTAAAATAGATCAAGCAAATAAAATCTACAGTTGTAGTCGGAAGTTTAACATTTAGGTTGGAGTCATTAAAACTCGTTTTCAACCACTACGCAAATTTCTTGTGATCAAACTATAGTTTTGGCAAGTCGGTTAGGACGTATACTTTGTGCATGACACAAGTCATTTTTCCAACAATTGTTTACAGACAGATTATTTCACTTATAATTCACTGTATCACAATTCCAGTGGGTCAGAAGTTTACATACACTAAGTTGACTGTGCCTTTAAACAGCTTGGAAAATTCCAGAAAATGATGTCATGGCTGTAGAAGCTTCTGATAGGCTTATTGACATCATTTGAATCAATTGGAGTGTACCTGTGGAGCATTTCAAGGCCTACCTTCAAACTTAGTGCCACTTTGCTTGACATCATGGGAAAATCAAAAGAAATCAGCCAAGACCTCAGAAAAAAAATGGTGGACCTCCACAAGTCTGGATCGTCCTTGGGAGCAATTTCCAAACGCCTGAAGGTACCACTTTCATCTGTACAAACAATAGTACGCAACTATAAACACCCATGGGACCACGCTGCAGTCATACCACTCAGGAAGGAGACACGTTCTGTCTCCTAGAGATGAACGTACTTTGGTGTGAAAAGTGCAAATCAATCCCAGAACAACAGCAAAGGGCCTTGTGAAGATGCTGGAGGAAACAGGTACAAAAGTATCTATATCCACAGTAAAACGAGTCCTATATTGACATAACCTGAAAGGCCGCTCAGCAAGGAAGAAGCCAATGCTCCAAAACCGCCATAAAAAGCCAGACTACGGTTTGCAACTGCACATGGGTACAAAGATTACTTTTTGGAGAAATGTCCTCTGGTCTGATGAAACAAAAATAGAACTGTTTGGCCATAATTACCATCGTTATGTTTGGAGGGAAAACGGGAGGCTTGCAAGCCGAAGAACACCATCCCAACCGTGAAGTACGGGGTGGCAGCATCATGTTGTGGGGGTGCTCTGCTGCAGGAGGGACTGGTGTACTTCACAAAATAGATGGCATCATGAGTAAGGAAAATCATGTTGATATGTTGAAGCAACATCTCAAGACATCAGTCAGGAAGTGATAGCTTGGTCGCAAATAGGTCTTCCAAATTGACAATGACCCCAAGCATACTTCCAAAGTTGTGGCAAAATGGCTTAAGGACAAGACAGCCAAGGTATTGGAGTGGCCATCACAAAGAATTGTCACGAAATGCACTCGCGCGTCACCCTTCGGATAGTGACCTGAACGCACGAACAAAACGGTGCTATTTGAATATAACTATGGATTATTTGGAACCAAAACAACATTTGTTGTTGAAGTAGAAGTTCTGGGAGTGCATTCTGACGAAGAACAGCAAAGGTAATCCAATTTTTGTAATTAGTAATTATGAGTTTAGTGAGCACCAAACTTGGTGGGTGTCAAATTAGCTAGCCTGATATGGCCGAGCTATCTACTCAGAATATTGCAAAATGTGCTTTCGCCGAAAAGCTATTTTAAAATCTGACACCGCGATTGCATTAAGGAGTTCTGTATCTATAATTCTTAAAATAATTGTTATGTATTTGTGAACGTTATCGTGAGTAATTTAGTAAATTCACCGGAAGTTTGCGGTGGGTATGCTAGATCTGAACGTCACGTGCTAATGTAAAAAGCTGGTGTTTGATATAAATATGATCTTGATTGAACAAAACATGCATGTATTGTATAACATAATGTCCTAGGAATGTCATCTGATGAAGATCATCAAAGGTTAGTGCTGCATTTAGCTGTGGTTTTGGTTTTTGTGACATATATGCTTCCTTTGAAAATGGCTGTGTGATTATTTTTGGCATGGTACTCTCCTGACATAATCTAATGTTTTGCTTTCGCTGTAAAGCCTTTTTGAAATCGGACAATGTGATTAGATTAACGAGAGTCTTGTCTGTAAAATGGTGTAAAATAGTCATATGTTTGAGAAATTGAAGTTATAGCATTTTTGAGGTATTTGTATTTCGCACCACACGATTCCACTGGCTGTTGACTAGGGTGGGACGCAAGCGCAAATGCCTGAAGGTACCACATTCATTTGTACAAACAATAATACGCAAGTATAAACACCATGGGACCACACAGCCATCATACCGCTCAGGAAGGAGACGCGTTCTGTCTCCTAGAGATGAATGTCCTTTGGTGCGAAAAGTGCAAATCAATCCCAGAAAACAGCAAAGGACCTTGTGAAGATGCTGGAGGAAACGGGTACAAAAGTATCTATATCCACAGTAAAACGAGTCCTATATCGACATAACCTGAAAGGCTGCTCAGCAAGGAAGAAGCCGCTGCTCCAAAACCGCCATAAATAAAGCCAGACTATGGTTTGCAACTGCACATGGGACAAAGATCGTACTTTTTGGAGAAATGTCCTCTGGTCTGATTAAACAAAAATAGAACTGTTTTGGCCATAATGACCATCGTTATGTTTGGAGGAAAAGGGGGGAGGCTTGCAAGCCAAAGAACACCATCCCAAACCGTGAAGCACGGTGGTGGCAGCATCATGTTGTGAGGGTGCTTTGCTGCAGGAGGGACTGGTGCACTTCACAAAATAGATGTCATCATGAGGCAGGAAAAGTATGTGGATATACTGAAGTAACATTTCAAGACATCAGTCAGGAAGTTAAAGATTGGTCAAAATGGGTCTTCCAAATGGACAATGACCACAAGCATACTTCCAAAGTTGTGGCAAAATGGCTTAAGGACAACAAAGTCAAGGTATTGGAGTGGCCATCACAAAGCCCTGACCTCAATCCTATAGAACATTGTGGGCAGAACTGAAAAAGCGAGTGCGAGCAAGGAGGCCTACAAACCTGACTCAGTTACACCAGCTCTGTCAGGAGGAATGGGCCAAAATTCACCCAACTTATTGTGGGAAGCTTGTGGAAGGCTACCCGAAACGTTTGACCCAAGTTAAACAATTTAAAGGCAATGATACTAAATACTAATTGAGTGTATGTAAACTTCTGACCCACTGGGAATGTGATGAAAGAAATGAAAGAAAAGCTGAAATAAAATTTCTCTCTACTATTATTCTGACATTTCACAATCTTAAAATAAAGTGGTGATCCTAACTGACCTAAGACAGGGAATTTTTACTGGAATTAAATGTCAGGAATTGTGAAAACGGAGTTTAAAGTATTTGTCTAAGGTGTATGCAAACTTTCAACTTAAACTGTAGCTTCTCTGTTCTGCCGGTGCTTCGAAAATCCCGCCAGCTCTATATTATCCATGTTGTTGTTCAGAGACAGCAGGAGCAGTAGAGATACTCTCAATGATCGGCTATGAAAAGCCAAGTGACATTTACTTTTGAGGTGCTGACTTGTTGCACCCTCGACAACTACTGTGATTATTATTATTTGACCATGCTGGTCATTTATGAACATTTGAACATCTTGGCCATGTTCTGTTATAATCTCCACCCGGCACAGCCAGAAGAGGACTGGCCACCCTCATAGCCCGGTTCCTCTCTAGGTTCCTTCCTAGGTTTTGGCCTTTATAGGGAGTTTTTCCTAGCCCACCCCTCATAGCCTGGTTCCTCTCTAGGTTTCTTCTAGGTTCTGGCCTTTCTAGGGAGTTTTTCCTAGCCACCGTGCTTCTACACTTGCATTGCTTGCTGTTTGGGGTTTTAGGCTGGGTTTCTGTACAGCACTTTGAGATATCAGCTGATGTAAGAAGGGCTATATAAATACATTTGATTTGATTAATGGAACTGTGAAGGGTAATGGAACTGTGAAGGTAATGGAACTGTGAGGTGTAATGGAATGGTGAATAGAAACTGTGAAGGTAATGGAACTGTGAAAGGTAATGGAATGGTGAATAGGAATGGAACTGTGAAGGGTAATGGAACTGTGAAGGGTAATGGAACTGTGAAGGGTAATGGAACTGTGAAGGGTAATGGAACTGTGAAGGTAATGGAACTGTGAAGAGTAATGGAATGGTGAATAGAAACTGTGAAGGTAATGGAATGGTGAATAGAAACTGTGAAGGTAATGGAATGGTGAATAGGAACGGAACTGTGAAGGTAATGGAACTGTGACGGTAATGGAACTGTGACGGGTAATGGAACGGTGACGGGTAATGGAACGGTGAAGGGTAATGGAACGGTGAAGGGTAATGGAACGGTGAAGGTAATGGAACTGTGAAGGTAATGGAACTGTGAAGAGTAATGGAATGGTGAATAGAAACTGTGAAGGTAATGGAATGGTGAATAGAAACTGTGAAGGTAATGGAATGGTGAATAGGAACGGAACTGTGAAGGTAATGGAACTGTGACGGTAATGGAACTGTGACGTGTAATGGAACGGTGACGGGTAATGGAACGGTGACGGGTAATGGAACGGTGACGGGTAATGGAACGGTGAAGGTAATGGAACGGTGAAGGTAATGGAACTGTGAAGGGTAATGGAACTGTGAAGGGTAATGGAACTGTGAAGGGTAATGGAACTGTGAAGGGTAATGGAACTGGTGAAGTGTAATTAGGTAATGGAACTGTGAAGGGTAATGGAACGGTGAAGGGTAATGGAACTGTGACGGGTAATGGAACTGTGAAGGGTAATGGAACTGTGAAGGGTAATGGAACGGTGAAGGGTAATGGAACGGTGAAGGGTAATGGAACGGTGAAGGGTATGGAACGGTTAGGGTAAGGAACGGTGACGGGTAATGAACGTTAAGGGTAATGGAACGGTGGAAGGGTAATGGAACGGTGAAGGGTAAGGAACGGTGAATAGGAACGGAACTGTGAAGGGTAATGGACGGTGAAGGGTAATTGAACGGTGAAGGGTAATGGAACGGTGAAGGGTAATGGAACGGTGAAGGTAATGGAACGGTGAAGGTAATGGAACGGTGAAAGGTAATGGAACTGTGATGGTAATGGAATGGTGATAGGAACGGAACTGTGAAGGGTAATGGAACTGTGAAGGTAATGGAAACTGTGAAGTTAATGGAAACGGTGAAGTGTAATGGTTCTGATGGCCTACTCTGCTTGCTTTTCCCACTCCAATATTAGTAACGTAACTTATTAACTTTGACTGTAAAGTCAACATCTTTGACCCAACAAGACACACACCACGGCTGAGTCTCTAGTCAAAAGTAGTGCACTAATAGGGAATAGGGTGCCATTCGGGACGCATACAGTCGATAGCAGCAGAGCCTGCAGAAATAGAGCCGTTAACTTTCTAACTCTTTACATGTTGAAGCTGTGCTAATTCCCACTAGTCTCTGTTGTCTTGATGTGAAAGTCTCCACAGATAGTCAGTGTTGGGGCTGTAATGTACTGTATGGTATCTGACCTGGGTTAAATTACATGTATAATATATATTGGAACTCTGCTTGATTTTGGTTTGCCTGTACAATGAAATATTTAATTAGCAAACCCTAAACTAAATCAAGCTCATCCCCCGAATACTTTAAAGTATTTTACATAGTTGACCTGGTCTGGTGAGTATTGGAGTGATTACTAGACAGATAATGACCTGCAGCATATCAGACTGGTCCCGGCATTATTTATGTACCGTTAATATACAGTCAGGACATATTACATTACAACTCATCTCTATGCCACGACTCAGAATAATCTTGGCCAGCCATTCAGCGGTCAAGTGACTTGACCCCGGGGCGTTTAAGCGTGTCAGATTTCACATAATGTCATAATGTGATGATGTTAATAAAGTTATTTCCCTTTGATAATCTGATAGATGATTTATACGTAATAACTCCTATCTGATCGTATTGCAGTGAGCCAGAATACGTGCTGTCCTACATGTGGAGAGGACTATCAATTGCCATAGGTAGAAAGCAAATAGTTCTAAAATGTCTCCCGAGTGGTGCAGCAGTCTAAGGCACTACATCTCGATCCTGGAGGCGTCACTACAGACAACCCTGGTTCGAATCCGGGCTGTATCACAACCCGGCTGTGATTGGCAGTCCTGTAGGGCGGCGCACAATTGGCCCAGCGTCATCTGTGTTGGCCGGTGTAGGCCGTCATTGTAAATAAGAATTTGTTGTTATCTGACTTGCCCTAGTTAAGTAAAGGTTATAAAAAAAAACATTTAATACAAGAGCAGTAGCTCTGTTTCAACGCTAGGGGGCGATCACATGCCTACCAGCAGGAGAGTGAGACAGGACTCAGGAGGATGTTTACTGTGTTGTTGAACTCTGGTCTCGAAGAGCTACAGGCTTAGTTCCAGCCCAGCACTAACCCACCCGATTTAACTAATTCATTACTCACCAAGACCTTGATTAGTAGAAGCGGGTGTGTTTGTGCTAGTTGGGAACAAAAGCCTGCACAGCCCCTGAAGAACTGTAGAACCAAGATTTGAAGAACATTGCCCTTGTAGAAGTGAACTACACCACTAGGTTGATTCCCAAATGAGCTAGGGAATAGGTTGGCATTTAGGACACAATCCTACACTCTCTGACAGAACAACAGTTAGACTACTTCTACACTTTCTGATGACCTTCCCTATATATGTCCCTCCCTTTGGCTCCTTCCCTATATATGTCCCTCCTTTGGTTCCTTCTCTATATATGTCCCTCCCTGGTTCCTTCCCTGTATATGTCCCTCCCTTTGGTTCCTTCCCCAGGCGTTAGTGTTTCTGTTTCATGTCAGTGCGTTGTTCGTGTTTCTTGTTTTGTATTAGTTTCATTTATTTATTAAATGATTATCTCCATGATCTTGGCTTCCTGACTCCCAGCCCACACGTTACAGCTGATTATAGAACGTCTGTGTAAAACATTTCCCTGATGTTGCAAGAACGTTTCCTACAACACATTTCATCTGTTCTTTAAAGGTTCCCAAAATGTTTCATTAGGTTGTGGGAGCAGTCTGGTGAGAACATTGTAGGAACATCACAAAAGATATGTTCCCAAAACTGTCCAGTTCCACAGATGATTCTACAATGTTTATTTTAGGGTGCAGAAAAAACAGTGACCTGATGTTTACAAGAATGTTCCCATAAAACATTTCATCTGTTCAAGGTTCCAATAATGTTTCAGTAGGTTGTAGCCTAGAATAAACTGAAGCCTTTTGTATTTCTTTGTACACATTATGTATGAAATTGGAACAAAATAATCACACAGAAAATGTATAGTGCAAAATGCTAAATTATATTGTTAATATATTATTAAATTATTGTTAATATATTATTAAATTGTATCAAAGTTCAGGCAAAGACAACAAAATATATACATACAGTGGCAAGAAAAAGTATGTGAACTCTGGAATTACCTGTATTTCTGCATAAAATTTGTCCAAATTTGATCTGATCTACATTTTAGTCACAACAATAGACAAATTCAGTGTGCTTAAACTAAAAACACACAAAAAAAATTTTTTTTTCTTGTCTATATTGAATACATAATTTAAACATTCACAGTGTAGGTTTGGAAAAAGTATGTGAACACCTAGGCTAATGACTTCTCCAAAAGATAATTGGAATCAGGAGTCAACTAACCTGGAGTCCAATCAATGAGACGAGATTGGAGATGTTGGTTAGAGCTGCCCTGCCCAAAAAAAAACACTCACAAAATTTGAGTTTGCTATTCCACAAGAAGCAATGCCTGATGTGAACCATGCCTCGAACAAAAGAGATCTCAGAAGACCTAATGTTCATCAGTCCACGGTAAGACAATTGTCTATAAATGGAAAAAATTCAGCACGTTGCTACTCTCCGCTGTCCTGCAAAGATGACTGCAAGAGCACAGTGCGGAATGCTCAGAATTTCTAGCAAACAGCTGGAGACAGGGCTTTCTCCTATATAGCTCCATTTTTTTATGGAATGGTCTGCCTACCCATGTGAGAGACGCAGACTTGGTCTCAACCTTTAAGTCTTTACTGAAGACGCATCTCTTCAGTAGGTCCTATGATTGAGTGAAGTCTGGCCCAGGGGTGTGAAGGTGAATGGAAAGGCACTGGAGCAACGAACCGCCCTTGCTGCCTCGCCTGGCCGGTACCCCTCTCCACTGGGATTCTCTGCCTCTACCCCCTATTACAGGGGCTGAGTCACTGGCTTACTGGTGCTCTTCCATGCCGTCCCTAGGAGGGGGTGCGTCACTTTGAGTGGGTTGAGTCCCTGACGTGGTCTTCCTGTCTGGGTTGGCGCCCCTCCCTTGTGTTGTGCCGTGGCGGAGATCTTTGTGGGCTATACCTCGGCCTTGTCTCAGGATGGTAAGTTGGTGGTTGAAGATATCCCTCTAGTGGTGTGGGGGCTGTGCTTTGGCAAAGTGGGTGGGGTTATATCCTGCCTGTTTGGCCCTGTCCGGGGGTATCATTGATGGGCCACAGTTTTCTCCTGACCCCTCTAGTCTTAGCCTCCGGTATTTATGCTGCAGTAGTTTGTGTGGGGGGCTAGGATCAGTCTGTTATATCTGGAGTATTTCTCCTGTCTTATCCGGTGTCCTGTGTGAATTTAAATATGCTCTCTCTAATTCTCTCTCTTTCTCTCTTTTCTTTCTCTCTCTTGGAGGACCTGAGCCCTAGGACCATGCCTCAGGATTACCTGGCATGATGACACCTTGTTGTTCCCCAGTCGACCTGGTCGTGCTGCTGCTCCAGTTACAACTGTTCTGCCTGCGGCTATGGACCCTGACCTGTTCACTGTGATTACTATTATTTGACCATACTGGTCATTTATGAACATTGTGAACATCTTGGCCACTTTCTGCTATAATCTCCACCCGGCACAGCCAGAAGAGGACTGGCCACCCCTCATAGCCTGGTTCCTTCTAGGTATCTTCCTAGGTTTTGGCCTTTCTAGGGAGTTTTTCCTAGCCACCGTGCTTCTACACCTGCATTGCTTGCTGTTTGGAGTTTTTAGGCTGGGTTTCTGTACAGCATTTTGAGAAATCAGCTGATGTAAGAAGGGCTATATAAATACATTTGATTTGATCAAGACATTTTGCAAGAGAATGTAAGGCTCTCTGTCCACCATATGAAGCTCGTCGGAAGTTTGCGCGATGCAACAGGACAACGCCTTAGACCGCTGTGCCACTCGGAAACCCCTAGTTAGAAGACCATGTATGAACCCCTAGTTAGAAGACCATGTATTAAACCCCTAGTTAGAAGACATGTATGAAACCCCATAACAAGACTTCAAGCCCCCCCTTCTATAACAAGACTTCAAGCCCCCCCTCTATAACAAGACTTCAAGCCCACCTTCCCTCTATAACACGACTTCAAGCCCCCCCTCTATAACAAGACTACAAACCCCCCCTATAACAAGACTTCAAGCCCACCCCATAAACAATACTTCAAGCCACCCCCCTCTATAACAAGACTTCAAGCCCACCCCCCCTATAACAAGACTTCAAGCCCACCCCCCTCTATAACAAGACTTCAAGCCCACCCCCCTCTATAACAAGACTTCAAGCCCACCCCCCCTCTATAACAAGACTTCAAGCCCACCCCCCCCTCTATAACAAGACTTCAAGCCCACCACCTCCCTCTATAACAAGACTTCAAGCCCACCTCATAACAATACTTCAAGCCCACCCCCCTCTATAACAAGACTTCAAGCCCACCCCCCTCTATAACAAGACCTTCAAGCCCACCCCCCCTCTATAACAAGACTTCAAGCCCACCACCTCCTCTATAACAAGACTTCAAGCCCACCTCATAACAATACTTCAAGCCCACCCCCCCTCTATAACAAGACTTCAAGCCCACCCCCCCTCTATAACAAGACTTCAAGCCCACCACCTCCCTCTATAACAAGACTTCAAGCCCACCTCATAACAATACTTCAAGCCCACCCCCCCTCTATAACAAGACTTTCAAGCCCACCCCCCCTCTATAACAAGACTTCAAGCCCCCTCATAACAATACTTCAAGCCCACCCCCCCTCTATAACAAGACTTCAAGCCCACCCTCCTCTATAACAAGACTTCAAGCCCCCCCTCTATAACAAGACTACAAACCCCCCCTATAACAAGACTTCAAGCCCACCCCATAACAATACTTCAAGCCACCCCCCCTCTATAACAAGACTTCAAACCCACCTCCCCTCTATAACAAGACTACAAACCCCCGCTATAACAAGACTCAAGCCCAACCCCCTATACAAGACTTCAAGCCCACCCACCCCTCTATAACAAGACTTCAAGCCCACCCCCCACAACAAGACTTCAAACCCAGACCCCCCCCTCTAGAACAAGACTTCAACCCAACCCCCCCCCACTATCTATATACTCTCTATACCCAGACTACAACAACCCCCCCCACTCTATATACTCTCAATACCCAGACTAACCCCCCCACTATCTATATACTCTCTATACCCAGACTACACTACACCCCCCCACTATCTATATACTCTCTATACCCAGACTACAACCCCCCCACTAACTATACTCTCTACCAACTACACCCCCCCCTATCTATATACTCTCTATACCCAGACTACAACCCCCCCACTATCTATATACTCTCTATACCCAGACTACACCCCCCCCACTATCTATATACTCTCTATACCCAGACTACACCCCCCCCCACTATCTATATGCTCTCTATACCCAGACTACATCCCCCCCCATATCTATATACTTCTATACCCAGACTACAACCCCCCAACTATCTATATACTCTCTATACCCAGACTACAACCCCCCCCCCACTATCTATATACTCTCTATACCCAGACTACACCCCCCCACTATCTATATACATTATACCCAGACTACACCCCCCACTATCTATATACTCTCTATACCCAGACTGCACCCCCCCCCCCACTATCTATATACTCTCTATACCCAGACTACACCACCCCCCACTATCTATATGCTCTCTATACCCAGACTACACCCCCCCCACTATCTATATGCTCTATACCCAGACTACATCCCCCCCACTATCTATATACTCTCTATACCCAGACTACACCCCCCCCACTATCTATATACTCTCTATACCCAGACTACACCCCCCCCCCTATCTATACTCTCTATACCCAGACTACACACCCCCCCACTATCTATATACTCTCTATACCCAGACTACACCCCCCCACTATCTATATACTCTCAATACCCAGACTGCACCCCCCCACTATCATATACTCTCTAACCCAGACTACAACCCCCCACTATCTATATACTCTCTATACCCAAGACTACACCACCCCCACCTATCTATATACTCTCAATACCCCAGACTACACCCCCCCACTATCTATATACTCTCAATACCAGACTACACCCCCCCACCTATCTATATACTCTCTATACCCAGACTACACACCCCCCACTATCTATATGCTCTCTCTCCCCAGACTACACCCCCCCCCCACTATCTATATGCTCTCTATACCCAGACTACACCCCCCCCCCCCCCCCCACTATCTATATACTCTCTATACCCAGACTACACCCCCCCCCCACTATCTATATACTCTCTATACCCAGACTACACCCCCCCACTATCTATATACTCTCTATACCCAGACTACACCCCCCCACTATCTATATACTCTCTATACCCAGACTACACACCCCCCCACTATCTATATACTCTCTTATACCCAGACTACATCCCCCCCCCCCCCACTATCTATATACTCTCTATACATTACATTTACATTACATTTAAGTCATTTAGCAGACGCTCTTATCCAGAGCGACTTACAAATTGGTGCATTCACCTTAAGGTATCCAGTGGAACAACCACTTTACAATAGTGCATCTAAATCTTTTTGGGGGGGGGGGGTTAGAAGGATTACTTTATCCATCCCAGGTATTCCTTAAAGAGGTGGGGTTTCAGGTGTCTCCGGAAGGTGGTGATTGACTCCGCTGTCCTGGCGTCGTGAGGGAGCTTGTTCCACCATTGGGGTGCCAGAGCAGCGAACAGTTTTGACTGGGCTGAGCGGGAACTGTGCTTCCTCAGAGGTAGGGAGGCGAGCAGGCCAGAGGTGGATGACGCAGTGCCCTTGTTTGGGTGTAGGGCCTGATCAGAGCCTGAAGGTACGGAGGTGCCGTTCCCCTCACAGCTCCGTAGGCAAGCACCATGGACTTGTAGCGGATGCGAGCTTCAACTGGAAGCCAGTGGAGAGAGCGGAGGAGCGGGGTGACGTGAGAGAACTTGGGAAGGTTGAACACCAGACGGGCTGCGGCGTTCTGGATGAGTTGTAGGGTTTAATGGCACAGGCAGGGAGCCCAGCCAACAGCGAGTTTGCAGTAATCCAGACGGGAGATGACAAGTGCCTGGACTAGGACGCTTCCTGTGTGAGGCAGGGTCGTACCCTGGGGATCGAACTCACAACGTTTTGGTTTCTAGCCCAACGCTCTAACCCAGACTACAACTCTATACCCAGACTACAACCCCCCCACTATCTATATACTCTCTATACCCAGACTACAAACGCCCCCACTATTCTTAATACTCTCTATACCCAGACTACAACGCCCCACTATCATATAACTCTCTATACCCAGACTACAACGCCCCACTATCTATATACTCTCTATACCCAGACTACACCCCCCCCTATCTATATACTCTCCTATACCCAGACTACTACACCCCCCCCACTATCTATATACTCTCTATACCCAGACTACAACGCCCCCCCCTATCTATATACTCTCTATACCCAGACTACACCCCCCACCCCTACACCCCCCCCCATCTATATACTCTCTATACCCAGACTACAACGCCCCCACTATCTATATACATTATACACCTGTACTACAAGCCCCCCCCACTATCTATATACTCTCAATACCAGACTACACCCCCCCCCTCTCTATACTCTCTATACCCAGACTACACCCCCCCCCCTATCTATATACTCTCTATACCCAGACTACAACCTCCCCCACTATCTATATACTCTCAATACCAGACTACACCCCCCCACTATCTATATACTCTCTATACCCAGACTACAACCCCCCTCCCACTATCTATATACTCTCTATACCCAGACTACACCCCCCCCACTATCTATATACTCTCTATACCCAGACTACACCCCCCCCCCTATCTATATACTCTCTATACCCAGACTACAACCCCCCCCCCACTATCTATATACTCTCTATACCCAGACTACAACCCCCCCCCTATCTATATACTCTCTATACCCAGACTACACCCCCCCACTATCTATATACTCTCTATACCCAGACTACACCCCCCCCCCCACTATCTATATACTCTCTATACCCAGACTACAACCCCCCCCCCCACTATCTATATACTCTCTATACCCAGACTACACCCCCCCCACTATCTATATACTCTCTATACCCAGACTACACCCCACCCCCCCACTATCTATATACTCTCTATACCCAGACTACACCCCCCCCCCCACTATCTATATACTCTCTATACCCAGACTACAACCCCCCCCCACTATCTATATACTCTATACCCAGACTACACCCCCCCCCCACTATCTATATACTCTCTATACCCAGACTACACCCCCCCCCACTATCTATATCCTCTATACCCAGACTACAACCCCCCCCCCCACTATCTATATACTCTCTATACCCAGACTACACCCCCCCCCCCCCACTATCATATTACTCTCTATACCCAGGACTACAACCCCCCCCCACTATCATATTATACTCTCTATACCCAGCCCTACACCCACCCCCACACTCTATATACTCTCTATACCCAGACTACCAACAACCCCCCCCCACTATCTATATACATTATACACCTGTACTACAAGCCCCCCCCCACTATCTATATACTCTTCTATACCCCAGGACTACACCCCCCCCCCAATATCCTAATATTTACTTCTTATACCCAGGACTACACCCCCCCGCCACTATCTATTCTACTCTCTTATCCCAGGACTACCACCCCCCCCCACTATCTATATACTTCTCCTATACCCAGGACTACACCCCCCCACGAATCTATATACTCTCTTATACCCAGACTACAACCCCCCCCCTATCTATATACTCTCTATACCCAGACTACACCCCCCCCCCACTATCTATATACTCTCTATACCCAGACTATCAACCCCCCCCCACTATCTATATACTCTCCTAGACCCAGACTACAACCCCCCCCCCCCCCCCACTACTATATACCTCTCTATACCCAGACTACAAACAACCCCCCCCCCCACTATCTATATACTCTCTATACCCAGACTACAAACCCCCCCCCACTATCTATATACTCTCTATACCCAGACTACAACACCCCCCCCCCACTAGCTATATACTCTCTATACCCAGACTACACCCCCACCCCCCCCCACTATCTATATACATTATACACCTGTACTACCAGCCCCCCCCCACTATCTATATACTCTCTATACCCAGACTACCACCCCCCCCCCACTATCTATATACTCTCTATACCCAGACTACACCCCCCCCCACTATCTATATACTCTCTATAACCCAGACTACACCCCCCCCCACTATCTATATACTCTCTATACCAGACTACACTACACCCCCCCCCCCCACTATCTATATACTCTCTATAACCCAGACTAACACATACAACAACCCCCCCCCACTATCTATATACTCTCTATACCCAGACTAACAAGACACCCCCCCCCCACTATCTATATACTCTCTAATACCCAGACTACTACAACCCCCCCCCCACTATCTATATACTCTCTATACCCAGACTACACCCCCCCCCCCACTATCTATATACTCTCTATACCCAGACTACAACCCCCACTATCTATATACATTATACACCTGTACTACAGCCCCCCCCTCTATCTTTTCCATTCATTGTTGTTGACAACTTCCTTCACAGCAGCTCTGCGCCGCAATGCTCAAGATGTATGAACGCCCTGTTTTCTACTGAGGCCATGTCACCGTAAACCTGCACCGCCAATTAGGACTCAGATTGACCATTCAGTGCCTTTTAGGATCGGTTGCGGGCCTCCGATTTTTCACTTTATCACATATAGTCGGGCGGTTGGGTAAACAAACAGCTGACCAAGCACTGTTAGTGTGTGTCACGTCCTGACCAGTAAAAGGGGTTATTTGTTATTGTAGTTTGGTTAGGGCGTGGCAGGGGGTGTTTGTTTTGGGTTTAAGTTCTACGTTTTCTATGTCTGTTTAAATCTAGTTTTCTATTTCTATGTTGGGTTTTTGGTAGGACCTCCAATTAGAGGCAGCTGGTTGTCGTTGTCTCTAATTGGTGGCCATATTTAGTTGAGGTTTGTTTCCCTTGTGTTTTGTGGGTGGTTATTTCCTGTATAGTCTGTGCACCTTATGGGACTGTTTCGTTGTTTGTTTAAGTGTTAATTCTAATAAATTATGAAGATGAGCACTTTACCCGCTGCGCATTGGTCCAATCCTTACGATGCCTATGAGAGTGTGTGTGTGTCTATTCCTATTGTTGCCGGTGTTCCTGCTAGACACAGTAGTGTCTGATACAATAGCCAGCCATTGTTCTCTTTCACAGCCCTGATGACGCTCATTACCCAAAAGACTCTCGTTGAGTAAACACTTTCTAATCTATGGCCAAATGACTGCTTCGATAGACGGCAACAAAGAAGCACCATAAGCATCAAATATTAAATCATTAAAAGCAGCTAAACAACAACACAAATAATAATAAAACACTGTAGCTTTATCAGGAGCTATTTAACTAGGCAAGTAAGTTAAGAACAAATTCTTATTTTCAATGACGGCCTGGGAACAGTGGGTTATAACTGCCTTGTCAGAACGACAGATTTGTACCTTGTCAGCTTGGGGATTCGAACTCACGACGTTTTGGTTTCTAGCCCAACGCTCTAACCACTAGGCTACCCTGCGCCCCATCAGGAGTTATAAAGTGACGAAGACAACAACATAGAGATTATACTGTCTAATATTCTCAAAGTGGTCCACAGCACCAAATTGGTCAAGCTGGTCACTGGCTGTCAAGATCAAGAGGACACCATTTCCTTATTTCAGCGGTTTTTTGACGTTGACATTGACCAAACGGTGTGATCCTCCTCTCTGTCCTGTGTGTGATTTGACTGTTTTTCTCACATTCGTCTGCTTTCTAAAGAAAGGGCCAATGAGGTGACACACACACACACACACACTCCCATCTCCTCCGTATCCCTGTGACCTCATCCTTAACAACAGGAAGTCAAATACACAAAAGAACAGGAGGCTGGGAGGAGGGAGAAGAGGAGGAGGGAGAAGAACAGGCTGAGAGGGGGGGGAAGAGGAAGGTTGAACTAAGGGGAGGAGGGAGGGACAGGGGAGAGGAAGGATGAAATGAGGAGGGGGAGAGAGAGAGAGAGAGGGGGGGAGTAGCACATATGTCACCAAACTCCCAGCTTGTCTGTGGTTAGTTGTTGGGATGAGGTAAGCATTTCCCAGCTAGCACATAGCATTCCGAGAAGCAGATGTTTCTTAGAGCTTGGTGAGAGCTTTGGTTGTCATGGTTATGTTGCATGCAATCATCCCGTGACGTTTTCTACACGTTTCCTCATGGTTCTATTTAATAAAACGTTCCATTAAAAAAAAGAACCCTAGTCATGTTCTAAGAATGTTATTTAAAAAACATATACATTCCGTTTTGAGCATCAACAAAACTCCATCTTGAAGAGCGCCACTAACTGATCTTAGTGGGGTGTTTGTTTATTTTGAAATGGAGTCTGTTTGAATAGACGAAAAGGAACAGCTTTGTATGAGAAAACCAAAACATTTAGCTTCATCCTGATGGTACGGTGGACTAATTCCCTGGATAGAGAGCGGAAGCTCATACATTTTAATCTCACTGATGCCATGCCACAATAAAAAAAAAAAATGATGTGCATGATTAATGCCTAAGCAAATTCATGTCTATGTCTCATATCTGTGCTTGGATTTCAAAACAGTTAAGCTAGCAGTGTTATTAAAAGTCTTATTGAAGCGAGTTCTGAGAACATTATTTAATTACCTTCAAATAACCTATAATTTCCATTCTCAGAACGTTAATAAAACCTCCCCAGGATAACGTTCAGGAAACCATAGAAAAACGTTCTCAGAACCTCCGTGCAACCTAAAATATTCCGTAGAACTCGAAATGTTCACTTCTGTTCTCAGAACGTTTAGAACACTTTCAGTTTTAAACGTCAGGAAACTTATGGCTTCGTTCCCAGAACCAATGGGAAACAAAAAACATACTTTACCACAACTTCCAAGGAACCAAATGTGCTAGCTGTGTTAACACTTTGGTCACACCTATGGTGTTTGTGGAGTTTCCAAAACATTCTCCAACTTCTAGAACCTACAACCCAAGTTCTTTTGAAGTCATTGGGGCGGCAGGTTGCCTAGTGGTTAGAGCGGCAGGTAGCCTAGTGGTTAGAGCGGCAGGTAGCCTAGTGGTTAGAGTGTTGTAGGTAGCCTAGTGGGTAGAGGAGGCAGGTAGCCTAGTGGGTAGAGTGTTGTAGGTAGCCTAGTGGGTAGAGTGTTGTAGGTAGCCTAGTGGGTAGAGGAGGCAGGTAGCCTAGTGGTTAGAGGAGGCAGGTAGCCTAGTGGGTAGAGCGGCAGGTAGCCTAGTGGTTAGAGCGGCAGGTAGCCTAGTGGTTAGAGCGGCAGGTATCCTAGTGGTTAGAGCGGCAGGTAACCTAGTGGTTAGAGCGGCAGGTAGCCTAGTGGTTAGAGCGGCAGGTAGCCTAGTGGTTAGAGGGGCAGGTAGCCTAGTGGTTAGAGCGGCAGGTAGCCTAGTGGTTAGAGCGGCAGGTAGCCTAGTGGTTAGAGCGGCAGGTAGCCTAGTGGTTAGAGCGGCAGGTAGCCTAGTGGTTAGAGGAGGCAGGTAGCCTAGTGGTTAGAGCGTTGGGGCGGCAGGTAGCCTAGTGGTTAGAGCGGCAGGTAGCCTAGTGGTTAGAGCGGCAGGTAGCCTAGTGGTTAGAGCGGCAGGTAGCCTAGTGGTTAGAGCGGCAGGTAGCCTAGTGGTTAGAGCGGCAGGTAGCCTAGTGGTTAGAGCGTTGGGCCAGTAACCGAAAGGTCGCTAGATAGAATCCGAGCTGACAAGGTAAAACTCTGTCGTTCTGCCCCTGAACAAGGCAGTTGTTCCTAGACCGTCGTTGTAATTAAGAATTTGTTCTTAACTGACTTGCCTAGTTAAATAAAGGTTAAATTTTAAAAAATGAAAAAGCAACAAAAAAATCTCATTCTAGAATGGTCAAACCCACCAGTATGAGATTCAGTTTCAATATGACTAGACCATTCACTGAATCTGTTTTTTTAAATTGTAGTCATTTTTAGCAGACGCCCCTTATCCAGAGCAAATAGGGCTAAGGGCCTTGCTTAAGGACACATCGACAGACTTTTCACGTAGTCGGCTTGGGGATTCGAACCAGCTGCATTTCGGTTCTTGACCGCTATAGGCTACCTACCACCCACTGAGAGAAAAGGGTCTGCCCTGGATTGACCCCAGGGTGTATTGTATCCCTGCACTAAAAGACCAGGATGAAGCCCAGGGTGTATTGTATCTCTGCACTAAAAGACCAGGATAAAGCCCAGGGTGTATTGTATCCCTGGGCTTCAAACAAACACAAACAAACACACATCTCCATCTCTCATTGGCCAGGAGGAGGACAGAGGGACAGACGGACAGACAGGGGACACAAGGCGGGGGGGCTCTGGCTCAATGACTCAACCATCAATGCTCTTTAGTTGTCACACTTTTCCCAAACGCTTTGCAGCTGCTCCTATTGTGGCCCGCAAGAGGGTGTGGAGGACGGATGGGGGGGGGGGGTCCTTCATGTCTGTGTGTGTGTGTGTGTGTGTGTGTGTGTGTGTGTGTGAGTGTGGACAGTTCTCCAGACTGTTGCCAGCTTGGCCCGTGATCACTTCAATGGGGAGGAGGGAAACACTGTCTTGTCTAAACAATAGGAGACGTATAGCCCCAGAGATTCTATACAGGAGAGTCCCGATGCAGCCTGCGGTATAGGGAGATTCCATCGCATTAGGACCCAAGCAGGATTTGGGGTCACAACTTGGAATGGGAACGTTACTTCACATAGGAACCTCAGACCAGGCCATCTTCCTTCTTAGTTTCTCAGATGTCTTCACATGTCACCAATTACAACTTTGATTTGTCAAAAGATCGTGACCTTGATCAATTGGGTCAAAATAAAACTGTAATTTCAATGAAAAATGCTTTTATTGTTACAATTTATGTAAAAACATTTAATAAATGCTGT
Organism: Salmo trutta; assembly: GCF_901001165.1. Classification (NCBI taxonomy): domain Eukaryota; kingdom Metazoa; phylum Chordata; class Actinopteri; order Salmoniformes; family Salmonidae; genus Salmo; species Salmo trutta. The sequence continues at coordinate 1,410,839 of NC_042959.1, forward strand.
TTTGTTACGTCTCTTTATTTCAATGTTCTCCTAAAGTGACATCCCCAAATCTAACTGCCTGTAGCTCAGGACCTGAAGCAACGATATGCATATTATTGGTACCATTTCAAAGGAAACACTTTGAAGTGTGTGGGGAAATGTGAAATGAATGTAGGAGAACATAACGCATTAGATCTCGTAAAAGACAATACAATGACAAAAAAACATGCGTTTTTTTTGTTGTTGTTGTGTACCATCGTCTTTGAAATGCAAGAGAAAGGCTATAATGTATCATTATTGTAAAGTGATTGTTCCACTGGATATCATAAGGTGAATGCACCAATTTGTGAGTCGCTCTGGATAAGAGCGTCTGCTAAATGACGTAAATGTAAAATGTAAATGTAATTCCAGCCCAGGTGAGTTTAGATTTTGGACACTAGATGGCAGCAGTGTATGTGCAAAGTTTTAGACTGATCCAATGAACCATTGCATTTCTGTTGAAAATGTTGTATCAACACTGGCCAAATATGCCTAATTGGTTTATTAATACATTTTCAAGTTATAACTGTGCACTCTCCTCAAAAAATAGCATAGTATTCTTTCACTGTAATGGCTACTGTAAATTGGACAGTGCCGTTAGATTAAAAAGAATTTAAGCTTTCTGCAAATATCACATATGTCTATGTCCTGGGAAATATTCTTGTTACTTACAACCCCATGCTAATCGCATTAAACTACGTTAGCTCAACCGTCACGCGGTGGACCCACCAATCCTGTAGAGGATCGGCCGCATCATAGCACCCATGACATTCCAAATACCAATATATGACCAGGACATGAGGTCATACTAATAGCTGTAGTAGGTATATGAACTATACTAGGTATGGGAACTATAGTGGGTATATGAACTATAGTGGGTATGGGAACTATAGTGGGTATGGGAACTATAGTAGGTATGGGAACTATAGTGGGTATGGGAACTATAGTAGGTATGGGAACTATAGTAGGTATGGGAACTATAGTGGGTATGGGAACTATAGTGGGTATGGGAACTATAGTGGGTATATGAACTATACTAGGTATGGGAACTATAGTGGGTATGGGAACTATAGTGGGTATGGGAACTATAGTAGGTATGGGAACTATAGTGGGTATGGGAACTATAGTGGGTATGGGAACTATAGTAGGTATGGGAACTATAGTGGGTATGGGAACTATAGTAGGTATGGGAACTATAGTGGGTATGGGAACTATAGTGGGTATGGGAACTATAGTGGGTATGGGAACTATAGTGGGTATGGGAACTATAGTAGGTATGGGAACTATAGTGGGTATGGGAAACTATAGTAGGTATGGAACTATAGTGGAACTATAGTAGGTATGGGAACTATAGTAGGTATGGGAACTATAGTAGGTATGGGAACTATAGTAGGTATGGGAACTATAGTAGGTATGGGAACTATAGTGGGTATGGGAACTATAGTGGGTATGGGAACTATAGTAGGTATGGGAACTATAGTAGGTATGGGAACTATAGTGGGTATGGGAACTATAGTAGGTATGGGAACTATAGTGGGTATGGGAACTATAGTAGGTATGGGAACTATAGTAGGTATGGGTACTATAGTGGGTATGGGAACTATAGTAGGTATGGGAACTATAGTAGGTATGGGAACTATAGTAGGTATGGGAACTATAGTGGGTATGGGAACTATAGTAGGTATGGGTATGGGAACTATAGTAGGTATGGGAACTATAGTAGGTATGGGAACTATAGTGGGTATGGGAACTATAGTAGGTATGGGTACTATAGTAGGTATGGGAACTATAGTAGGTATGGGAACTATAGTAGGTATGGGAACTATAGTAGGTATGGGAACTATAGTAGGTATGGGAACTATAGTAGGTATGGGTATGGGAACTATAGTGGGTATGGGAACTATAGTAGGTATGGGTATGGGAACTATAGTAGGTATGGGAACTATAGTGGGTATGGGAACTATAGAAGGTATGGGTATGGGAACTATAGTAGGTATGGGAACTATAGTGGGTATGGGAACTATAGTGGGTATGGGAACTATAGTAGGTATGGGTACTATAGTGGGTATGGGAACTTTAGTAGGCATGGGAACTATAGTGGGTATGGGAACTATAGTGGGTATGGGAACTATAGTGGGTATGGGAACTATAGTGGGTATGGGAACTATAGTGGGTCTGGGAACTATAGTAGGTATGGGTATGGGAACTATAGTGGGTATGGGAACTATAGTGGGTATGGGAACTATAGTAGGTATGGGAACTATAGTGGGTATGGGAACTATAGTGGGTATGGGAACTATAGTGGGTATGGGAACTATAGTGGGTCTGGGAACTATAGTAGGTATGGGTATGGGAACTATAGTGGGTATGGGAACTATAGTGGGTATGGGAACTATAGTAGGTATGGGAACTATAGTAGGTATGGGAACTATAGTGGGTATGGGAACTATAGTGGGTATGGGAACTATAGTGGGTATGGGAACTATAGTAGGTATGGGAACTATAGTAGGTATGGGAACTATAGTAGGTATGGGAACTATAGTAGGTATGGGAACTATAGTGGGTATGGGAACTATAGTGGGTATGGGAACTATAGTAGGTATGGGAACTATAGTGGGTATGGGAACTATAGTGGGTATGGGAACTATAGTGGGTATGGGAACTATAGTGGGTATGGGTATGGGAACTATAGTAGGTATGGGAACTATAGTAGGTATGGGAACTATAGTGGGTATGGGTATGGGAACTATAGTAGGTATGGGAACTATAGTGGGTATGGGAACTGTAGTGGGTATGGGAACTATAGTAGGTATGGGAACTATAGTAGGTATGGGAACTATAGTGGGTCTGGGAACTATAGTGGGTATGGGAACTATAGTGGGTATGGGAACTATAGTAGGTATGGGAACTATAGTAGGTATGGGAACTATAGTAGGTATGGGAACTATAGTAGGTATGGGAACTATAGTGGGTATGGGAACTATAGTGGGTATGGGAACTATAGTAGGTATGGGAACTATAGTAGGTATGGGAACTATAGTAGGTATGGGAACTATAGTGGGTATGGGAACTATAGTGGGTATGGGAACTATAGTAGGTATGGGTACTATAGTGGGTATGGGAACTATAGTAGGTATGGGAACTATAGTGGGTATGGGAACTATAGTAGGTATGGGAACTATAGTGGGTATGGGTATGGGAACTATAGTAGGTATGGGAACTATAGTGGGTATGGGAACTGTAGTGGGTATGGGAACTATAGTAGGTATGGGAACTATAGTAGGTATGGGAACTATAGTGGGAATGGGAACTATAGTAGGTATGGGAACTATAGTGGGTATGGGAACTATAGTGGGTATGGGAACTATAGTAGGTATGGGAACTATAGTGGGTATGGGAACTATAGTAGGTATGGGTATGGGAACTATAGTAGGTATGGGTATGGGAACTATAGTGGGTATGGGAACTATAGTGGGTATGGGAACTATAGTTGGTATGGGAACTATAGTAGGTATGGGAACTATAGTAGGTATGGGAACTATAGTGGGTATGGGAACTATAGTGGGTATGGGAACTATAGTAGGTATGGGTATGGGAACTATAGTAGGTATGGGAACTATAGTGGGTATGGGAACTATAGTGGGTATGGGTATGGGAACTATAGTAGGTATGGGAACTATAGTGGGTATGGGAACTATAGTAGGTATGGGAACTATAGTGGGTATGGGAACTATAGTGGGTATGGGAACTATAGTAGGTATGGGAACTATAGTGGGTATGGGAACTATAGTGGGTATGGGAACTATAGTGGGTATGGGAACTATAGTAGATATGGGTATGGGAACTATAGTAGGTATGGGAACTATAGTGGGTATGGGAACTATAGTGGGTATGGGTATGGGAACTATAGTAGGTATGGGAACTATAGTGGGTATGGGAACTATAGTAGGTATGGGAACTATAGTGGGTATGGGAACTATAGTGGGTATGGGAACTATAGTAGGTATGGGAACTATAGTAGGTATGGGAACTATAGTGGGTATGGGAACTATAGTAGGTATGGGAACTATAGTAGGTATGGGAACTATAGTGGGTATGGGTATGGGAACTATAGTAGGTATGGGAACTATAGTGGGTATGGGAACTGTAGTGGGTATGGGAACTATAGTAGGTATGGGAACTATAGTAGGTATGGGAACTATAGTAGGTATGGGAACTATAGTAGGTATGGGAACTATAGTGGGTATGGGAACTATAGTAGGTATGGGAACTATAGTAGGTATGGGAACTATAGTGGGTATGGGAACTATAGTAGGTATGGGAACTATAGTGGGTATGGGAACTATAGTGGGTATGGGAACTATAGTAGTTATGGGAACTATAGTGGGTATGGGAACTATAGTGGGTATGGGAACTATAGTTGGTATGGGAACTATAGTAGGTATGGGAACTATAGTAGGTATGGGAACTATAGTGGGTATGGGAACTATAGTAGGTATGGGAACTATAGTAGGTATGGGAACTATAGTGGGTATGGGAACTATAGTAGGTATGGTTATGGGAACTATAGTAGGTATGGGTATGGGAACTATAGTGGGTATGGGAACTATAGTGGGTATGGGAACTATAGTGGGTATGGGAACTATAGTGGGTATGGGAACTATAGTTGGTATGGGAACTATAGTAGGTATGGGAACTATAGTAGGTATGGGAACTATAGTAGGTATGGGAACTATAGTGGGTATGGGAACTATAGTGGGTATGGGAACTATAGTAGGTATGGGAACTATAGTGGGTATGGGAACTATAGTAGGTATGGGTATGGGAACTATAGTGGGTATGGGAAACTATAGTGGTATGGGAACTTGTAGGTATGGTATGGGAACTATAGTAGGTATGGGAAACTATAGTAGGTATGGGAACTATAGTGGGTATGGGTATGGGAACTATAGTAGGTATGGGAACTATAGTGGGTATGGGAACTATAGTAGGTATGGGAACTATAGTAGGTATGGGAACTATAGTGGGTCTGGGGAACTATAGTAGGTATGGGTATGGGAACTATAGTGGGTATGGGAACTATAGTGGGTATGGGAACTATAGTGGGTATGGGAACTATAGTGGGTATGGGAACTATAGTGGGTATGGGAACTATAGTGGGTATGGGAACTATAGTAGGTATGGGAACTATAGTAGGTATGGGAACTATAGTGGGTATGGGAACTATAGTAGGTATGGGAACTATAGTGGGTATGGGAACTATAGTGGGTAAGGGAACTATAGTGGGTATGGGAACTATAGTAGGTATGGGAACTATAGTAGGTATGGGAACTATAGTGGGTATTTGAACTATAGTGGGTATGGGAACTATAGTAGGTATGGGAACTATAGTAGGTATGGGAACTATAGTAGGTATGGGTATGGGAACTATAGTAGGTATGCGAACTATAGTAGGTATGGGAACTATAGTGGGTATGGGAACTATAGTGGGTATGGGAACTATAGTAGGTATGGGAACTATAGTAGGTATGCGAACTATAGTAGGTATGGGAACTATAGTGGGTATGGGAACTATAGTGGGTATGGGAACTATAGTGGGTATGGGAACTATAGTAGGTATGGGAACTATAGTAGGTATGGGAACTATAGTGGGTATGGGAAACTATAGTGGGTATGGGAACTATAGTGGGTATGGGAACTATAGTAGGTATGGGAACTATAGTAGGTATGGGAACTATAGTGGGTATGGGAACTATAGTAGGTATGGGAACTATAGTAGGTATGGGAACTATAGTGGGTATGGGAACTATAGTAGGTATGGGTATGGGAACTATAGTAGGTATGGGAACTATAGTAGGTATGGGAACTATAGTAGGTATGGGAACTATAGTGGGTATGGGAACTATAGTGGGTAAGGGAACTATAGTAGGTATGGGAACTATAGTAGGTATGGGAACTATAGTAGGTATGGGAACTATAGTGGGTATGGGAACTATAGTAGGTATGGGTATGGGAACTATTGTGGGTATGGGAACTATAGTGGGTATGGGTATGGGAACTATAGTAGGTATGGGAACTATAGTGGGTATGGGAACTATAGTGGGTATGGGAACTATAGTGGGTATGGAAACTATAGTGGGTATGGGAACTATAGTAGATATGGGAACTATAGTAGGTATGGGAACTACAGTGGGTATGGGAACTATAGTGGGTATGGGAACTATAGTGGGTATGGGAACTATAGTGGGTATGGGAACTATAGTGGGTATGGGAACTATAGTAGGTATGGGTATGGGAACTATAGTGGGTATGGGAACTATAGTGGGTATGGGAACTATAGTGGGTATGGGTATGGGAACTATAGTGGGTATGGGTACTATAGTGGGTATGGGAACTATAGTGGGTATGGGAACTATAGTAGGTATGGGAACTATAGTGGGTATGGGAACTATAGTGGGTATGGGAACTATAGTGGGTATGGGAACTATAGTGGGTATGGGAACTATAGTAGGTATGGGTATGGGAACTATAGTGGGTATGGGAACTATAGTAGGTATGGGAACTATAGTGGGTATGGGAACTATAGTAGGTATGGGAACTATAGTAGGTATGGGAACTATAGTGGGTATGGGAACTATAGTGGGTATGGGAACTATAGTGGGTATGGGAACTATACTAGGTATGGGAACTATAGTGGGTATGGGAACTATAGTGGGTATGGGAACTATAGTGGGTATGGGAACTATAGTGGGTATGGGAACTATAGTAGGTATGGGAACTATAGTAGGTATGGGTACTATAGTGGGTATGGGAACTATAGTGGGTATGGGAACTATAGTGGGTATGGGAACTATAGTGGGTATGGGAACTATAGTAGGTATGGGAACTATAGTGGGTATGGGAACTATAGTAGGTATGGGAACTATAGTGGGTATGGGAACTATAGTAGGTATGGGTATGGGAACTATTGTGGGTATGGGAACTATAGTGGGTATGGGAACTATAGTGGGTATGGGAACTATAGTGGGTATGGGAACTATAGTGGGTATGGGAACTATAGTAGGTATGGGTATGGGAACTATAGTAGGTATGGGAACTATAGTGGGTATGGGAACTATAGTGGGTATGGGAACTATAGTGGGTATGGGAACTATAGTGGGTATGGGAACTATAGTGGGTATGGGAACTATAGTGGGTATGGGAACTATAGTGGGTATGGGAACTATAGTGGGTATGGGAACTATAGTAGGTATGGGTATGGGAACTATAGTGGGTATGGGAACTATAGTAGGTATGGGAACTATAGTGGGTATGGGAACTATAGTAGGTATGGGAACTATAGTAGGTATGGGTACTATAGTGGGTATGGGAACTATAGTGGGTATGGGAACTATAGTGGGTATGGGAACTATAGTGGGTATGGGAACTATACTAGGTATGGGAACTATAGTGGGTATGGGAACTATAGTAGGTATGGGAACTATAGTAGGTATGGGTACTATAGTGGGTATGGGAACTATAGTGGGTATGGGAACTATAGTGGGTATGGGAACTATAGTAGGTATGGGAACTATAGTGGGTATGGGAACTATAGTAGGTATGGGAACTATAGTGGGTATGGGAACTATAGTAGGTATGGGAACTATAGTGGGTATGGGAACTATAGTAGGTATGGGAACTATAGTGGGTATGGGAACTATAGTGGGTATGGGAACTATAGTAGGTATGGGAACTATAGTGGGTATGGGAACTATAGTAGGTATGGGTATGGGAACTATAGTGGGTATGGGAACTATAGTAGGTATGGGAACTATAGTGGGTATGGGAACTATAGTGGGTATGGGAACTATAGTGGGTATGGGAACTATAGTAGGTATGGGAACTATAGTGGGTATGGGAACTATAGTAGGTATGGGAACTATAGTGGGTATGGGAACTATAGTGGGTATGGGAACTATAGTGGGTATGGGAACTATAGTAAGTATGGGAACTATAGTAGGTATGGGAACTATAGTTGGTATGGGAACTATAGTAGGTATGGGAACTATAGTGGGTATGGGAACTATAGTGGGTATGGGAACTATAGTGGGTATGGGAACTATAGTGGGTATGGGAACTATAGTAGGTATGGGAACTATAGTGGGTATGGGAACTATAGTAGGTATGGGAACTATAGTAGGTATGGGAACTATAGTGGGTATGGGAACTATAGTGGGTATGGGAACTATAGTGGGTATGGGAACTATAGTGGGTATGGGAACTATAGTGGGTATGGGAACTATAGTGGGTATGGGAACTATAGTAGGTATGGGTATGGGAACTATAGTAGGTATGGGAACTATAGTAGGTATGGGAACTATAGTGGGTATGGGAACTATAGTGGGTATGGGAACTATAGTGGGTATGGGAGCTGTAGTGGGTATGGGAACTATAGTGGGTATGGGAACTATAGTGGGTATGGGAACTATAGTGGGTATGGGAACTATAGTGGGTATGGGAACTATAGTGGGTATGGGAACTATAGTGGGTATGGGAACTATAGTGGGTATGGGAACTATAGTAGGTATGGGAACTATAGTGGGTATGGGAACTATAGTGGGTATGGGAACTATAGTAGGTATGGGATCTATAGTTGGTATGGGAACTATAGTAGGTATGGGAACTATAGTAGGTATGGGAACTATAGTGGGTATGGGAACTATAGTGGGTATGGGAACTATGGGAACTATAGTGGGTATGGGAACTATAGTGGGTATGGGAACTATAGTGGGTATGGGAACTATAGTGGGTATGGGAACTATAGTGGGTATGGGAACTATAGTGGGTATGGGAACTATAGAGGTATGGGTATGGGAACTATAGTGGGTATGGGAACTATAGTAGGTATGGGAACTATAGTGGGTATGGGAACTATAGTAGGTATGGGAACTATAGTAGGTATGGGTACTATAGTGGGTATGGGAACTATAGTGGGTATGGGAACTATAGTGGGTATGGGAACTATAGTGGGTATGGGAACTATACTAGGTATGGGAACTATAGTGGGTATGGGAACTATAGTAGGTATGGGAACTATAGTGGGTATGGGAACTATAGTAGGTATGGGAACTATAGTGGGTATGGGAACTATAGTAGGTATGGGAACTATAGTGGGTATGGGAACTATAGTAGGTATGGGAACTATAGTGGGTATGGGAACTATAGTAGGTATGGGAACTATAGTGGGTATGGGAACTATAGTAGGTATGGGAACTATAGTGGGTATGGGAACTATAGTGGGTATGGGAACTATAGTAGGTATGGGAACTATAGTGGGTATGGGAACTATAGTAGGTATGGGAACTATAGTGGGTATGGGAACTATAGTAGGTATGGGAACTATAGTGGGTATGGGAACTATAGTGGGTATGGGAACTATAGTGGGTATGGGAACTATAGTAGGTATGGGAACTATAGTGGGTATGGGAACTATAGTAGGTATGGGAACTATAGTGGGTATGGGAACTATAGTGTGTATGGGAACTATAGTGGGTATGGGAACTATAGTAAGTATGGGAACTATAGTAGGTATGGGAACTATAGTTGGTATGGGAACTATAGTAGGTATGGGAACTATAGTGGGTATGGGAACTATAGGGGTATGGGAACTATAGTGGGTATGGGAACTATAGTGGGTATGGGAACTATAGTAGGTATGGGAACTATAGTGGGTATGGGAACTATAGTAGGTATGGGAACTATAGTAGGTATGGGAACTATAGTGGGTATGGGAACTATAGTGGGTATGGGAACTATAGGGGTATGGGAACTATAGTGGGTATGGGAACTATAGTGGGTATGGGAACTATAGTGGGTATGGGAACTATAGTGGGTATGGGAAACTATAGTAGGTATGGGTATGGGAACTATAGTAGGTATGGGAACTATAGTAGGTATGGGAACTATAGTGGGTATGGGAACTATAGTGGGTATGGGAACTATAGTGGGTATGGGAGCTGTAGTGGGTATGGGAACTATAGTGGGTATGGGAACTATAGTGGGTATGGGAACTATAGTGGGTATGGGAACTATAGTGGGTATGGGAACTATAGTGGGTATGGGAACTATAGTGGGTATGGGAACTATAGTGGGTATGGGAACTATAGTAGGTATGGGAACTATAGTGGGTATGGGAACTATAGTGGGTATGGGAACTATAGTAGGTATGGGATCTATAGTTGGTATGGGAACTATAGTAGGTATGGGAACTATAGTAGGTATGGGAACTATAGTGGGTATGGGAACTATAGTGGGTATGGGAACTATAGTGGGTATGGGAACTATAGTGGGTATGGTAACTATAGTAGGTATGGGAACTATAGTGGGTATGGAAACTATAGTGGGTATGGGAACTATAGTGGGTATGGGAACTATAGTAGGTATGGGAACTATAGTGGGTATGGGAACTATAGTGGGTATGGGAACTATAGTGGGTATGGGAACTATAGTAGGTATGGGAACTATAGTGGGTATTATCCTATCTATATGTATATAGTATAGATTGTGGTGTATTTTGGTCTACCATATCTATTTTCTCTAGGGTGTTGGTGTAATATACAATCAATCCATTTCACTGTGTGTCTTTTAGCATTTCCAAATTACTCTATGTGTCAAAAATAAAGAAACCAGAAAGTTCTGCAACGAAGTACAAAAGACAAATAGGATTTATTTAATGGTATCAAAAACAACTACTAACAAACATATGCAAAAATATATATGGTAAGAAATATATTACTTTAGTTCAATAAATATCACATAGGTAATAAGACAGACAGCAGTCTCTGGTGAGTCTGATCCCCGTCTTAGTGCTTTAGGGGTTCTGACTCTCTCCCAGAGCTTTTAATTGTAGAAGATGCTAACAGAGCTAGCATGCTAATGATACTAACAGAGATAACATACTAATAATGCTAACAGTACATGATGCTAACAGAGCTAGCATGCTAATGATACTAACAGAGCTAACATGCTAATAATGCTAACAGTACATGATGCTAACAGAGCTAGCATGATGCTAACAGAGCTAGTGTTAGCTAACAGCTGCTAGCACTACAAAGGCATGGTGGTGTTTCAGAGGTATCTGGTGGTTGGTTGGCTGGTTCCCCCAATATTGTCAGGGATCGTCAGGGTCTCACGGTGTTTTATAAAAGGCATACATTTGCATATGAATGGGGCTTTCCCATCCACTTTAAACTAAACCTTCTGGCGCTCTCCGAGCCGGCTGATTGGCCAGAGATCAGAGATACATTCATTGTTCGTCAACAATAAACAGTCTGAGGAGTGATTTATCCGAACCTGCGTCGTTTGCCGAGGCATTAGCGGGATTCCCTCAGGATGACAGATCGTTTTTTTGTGTGAACAAAGCTGTGGGACATTGAAAGTCCTTCATGATTCCTGAGTCTGGTTGGTAGCAATAAATATGACTGTCTGTGAGTGACCAAGGGAGGGTTTACTTGCCCATTTTGTGTAGAGTTGTGGCAGGTAAATTATTTTATTGTGATTATGAAAAGCTGACCACTCTCATTAAATGACTTTGCATACTTGACAAAGTTCTTTGAATACAATCTCTTCTCTTCATCTCATTAAAATACTTCTAACTTCCTTTAAAGAATTGACCCTTTCCCCCAGTCACCTTCAGCCACTGACTTCTCTGTCTCTTTCTAGAAGTTGAGGTATTCTAGGCAGATCTGCAGGTATCATTCACATTCCAAAGAGGATGTTGTGATAACCATACTGCCATATTGGTAGCCAGAGAAACTCCTTTCAAGTCGATGGGGCAGACCTGTGGATTTAAACCCATAAACTAGGCCACTTGGTTTGTCTCTCCAAAGGTTAGCCCTTTTGTCCTGTGATGCCAGGGTCAGTTCTAGAGCTCAGTGTCTATCCAAAACTCAATGATTAATCACCTGTATTTGAGTGACACTGACAGTAAACTACTAGTATTGTGACAGTACAGTACTAGTATTGTCACTACTAGTATTATGACAGTACAGTACTAGTATTGTGATAGTACACTACTAGTATTATGACAGTACAGTACTAGTATTGTGACAGTACACAACTAGTATTTTGACAGTACAATACTAGTATTGTTACAGTACACTAGTAGTGTTACAGTACAGTACTAGTATTGTCACTACTAGTATTGTTACAGTACACTCTTAGTATTTTGACAGTACAGTACTAGTATTGTTACAGTACAGTCACAACGACTCGACACCAATAGTAACAGTTCAGTTCAAGTCCAGGCAAAGACAGACAACCCTCCATATGATCCTACTCTTCCCCTTAGCAGCTTGGTGAGGTGGTGATGGGGCTGTGGAGGAAGGAGAGCTGTCCGTGTCCAGCAGAGCCGTGGACGGGGATAGACACTGGGAAGTTAAAGACAGTACTGCTCTTCCCCAGGGCAGGACTCCCGGCTTCCGACGAACAGGATGAAGTAGCCAGGACCTGGGACTCAAACTGCAGCAGTTGGCCCATGAAGCTGAAGTTAGGACTGATGATGCTACGGCGCTGCTTGACGAACTCAAAGGCCTCGTCGAGCTTCACGCGGTTGGTCATCATCAGGTAGGCCAGACAGATGGTGGCGGAGCGGGAGATGCCGGCTTGGCAGTGGACAAACACACGACCGCCTTTATTACGGATGGAGTCTATATAGGAGAGAGAGAAGGAGAGGGGAGATTAGTACAATGTTCAACTATGTGTCAATAAAAGATATTCAACTTAGTTATTCTGTAAGTGTGGGACAGTTGTGTAAAGTTGTTGCCAGATTCAAAAAGGTTTCTCTTGACTTGTGTTAGAATACTATTGGTCCTTTGTAGCTCAGTTGGTAGAGCATGGCACTTGTAACAACAAGGTAGTGGGTTTAATTCCTGCGACCACCCATACGTAAAATGTAATGCACGAATCCCAGCCGAAACAGTTCGGATCAAGTTTGTGTATGTTTTATGATGTTTTTTGTTAGTTTTGGACATCGGTAAGGTTTTTTTTTCGGCTGTTCAGGCACACTAAATGTTTTCTCGAGGCAAGCTGAAGTTGGTAGACCAAGTCTACGCCCCTTTGTCGGTGATTGGTCAACAGTAGGGATTCTTCAAGGAAGTATTTGTTATCATTCAGAGACGATTACATTTTTTTTCAAAGTCAAATACAGCAACAAACATCTTAGTTAGATGTTAAATTGAGCGACTAAGGTCTCCTCGACAAACGCATCCAAATTAATGACAGATTTCTTGACTTATCTATTTTGAGGGAGTTTATACTGGCTACGGCATCTCAAAATAGACTAACAGTACTATTGCAGCTTTTTGGTTGTTTTTTTAAGCAAAGGTTTTTTAAGGGAGTATGGCTCTCCCTCGTTAGGTTGCCCTAGACCAGTTTACTATGCGCCAGCCGAACTGAAGCATGCGGAAGCCCGAAGCCACAGCAGGAAGTTACCAATATCCTCTTTGCTCAGTCAGTAGACCTACTAAGGCACAGCAGGAAGTGACAAATAGAAAAGTAGGTTATTCCTCCTGATGACACTCTTTCAGTTGCAAATCACCCTCCATAGCGTTACTAACTAATGGTGTTTCTAACGGACCCATCTCATTAACCCAGGAAAGGGGCAGTTAGATGGGTCTGGGGGGGTGATCAGGGGGCTATTCCCCAAGGAGAGGGGGGCAGAGGGGGACAAAAGGGGGGGTTGGCTGCCCCTCTGCTGGGGTTATTAATCTGGGAGAAAGGTCGGCCGTGAGCCTGTTGGAGAAAACTGCCTTTTGTCCCGACAGAACAAAGAGACGGAGAGGAGAGGAGGGAGCTGCATTCAACCATCAGTCTCTCTCTCTGTCTGCGTCCCCAAATGGCTCCCTATTCCCTTTATAGTGCACTACATTTGACCAGGGCAGTGCACTATAAAGGGAATAGGATTCCATTTGGCATACAGATCTCTCTCTCTCTCTGGGTGCCTGCTCCAAAAGCAGAGTGAGTTCTGGGTCTATTGGGTCTGTTTTGTGGCTCCCACATGAAAAGGGACCCCCTCTTTAAACGGGGGGGGGGGGGGGGGGTCTAGTAAAGGGGTGGATGGGGTGTGATGAAGTAGGGAGCCCTGGCTCAGACAGCTGGTTGGGGTTTGGAGGGAACTTTTTTCTATTTAAATCCAAGTCATTGAATGGAGGAGAGGAGAGAGGGATGGAGAGAGTGAGGGGATTGGCTGTTGAGTTGGAGAGAGGGAGGGGGTTGGCTGTTGAGTTGGAGAGAGGGAGGGGATTGGTTGTTGAGTTGGAGAGAGGGAGGGGGTTGGCTGTTGAGTTGGAGAGAGAGAGGGGGTTGGCTATTGAGTTGGAGAGAGGGAGGGGATTGGTTGTTGAGTTGGAGAGAGGGAGGGGATTGGCTGTTGAGTTGGAGAGAGGGAGGGGGTTGGCTATTGAGTTGGAGAGAGGGAGGGGATTGGCTGTTGAGTTGGAGAGAGGGAGGGGATTGGTTGTTGAGTTGGAGAGAGGGAGGGGATTGGCTGTTGAGTTGGAGAGAGGGAGGGGATTGGCTGTTGAGTTGGAGAGAGGGAGGGGATTGGTTGTTGAGTTGGAGAGAGGGAGGGGATTGGCTGTTGAGTTGGAGAGAGGGAGGGGATTGGCTGTTGAGTTGGAGAGAGGGAGGGGATTGGCTGTTGAGTTGGAGAGAGGGAGGGGATTGGCTGTTGAGTTGGAGAGAGGGAGGGGATTGGCTGTTGAGTTGGAGAGAGGGAGGGGATTGGCTGTTGAGTTGGAGAGAGGGAGGGGATTGGCTGTTGAGTTGGAGAGAGGGAGGGGATTGGCTGTTGTGTTGGAGAGAGGGAGGGAGGGGATTGGCTGTTGCGTTGTAGTAGTTTGTTTGCCCGCCAAGCCAATAGCTTCTATGACTACAGCTGTGAATTGTTCTTTAATAACCCACTAAGGTATCTGAAGTACAGAGAACTGATTTATTTCAGGGGGGGGTGCAATCGCAGATTGAACCTTATGGCTCTGAAATGTCAATCAGGGTTCAGCCATACGGTTCTACTTGACACTTCTCAATTAGACATTTTTTAAGACAACTGTAGCTATTTAAATAAATAAATAAACGACGGAATAAAATTATTTACCGACATAGAGTCAGAACACATCATCAGATACATTAAGAAATATATTATGATCATCAGACGAATAACTGGCATCTCTGAACGACGATGTTGCCATGGCATTCACTTGAACATTTCTGACAGTGTTGTTGTTTTGCTTCCGTTCCGTTATTGCTGGCTAGACTAGCCTAGACCATACCTAGAGGGAGGTGGCGAAGACGTGTTCTGATTGGTCCGTCTGTATTTGTTCAGGCTTGTGATTGGATTGCACACAGAACCTTATAGTACCAAGTTCAAATGGGTTTATGCAAATAGAACGTTCTAGTTTTCCATCCCACCCCCAAAAAATTTAAAATGTACTTTTTCAAAAATCTAACTTCACAGACATATTAATAAATATCTAAAAGATTAGTTATATGTGAATAGCTCGTTTTTTTTTACAAATGTCAAATATAACCTTATAGTTTCACGGTCTCAATATGTTTTCTTACCCAGCTACCTGAAGCTGAATACTCTGACTATTAGTCACTCTGGATAGGAGTGTCTACTAAATGACCGTAATGCAAAGACACTCACCGATAAACTCTATAGCCTCATTGAACCAGGAGGAGATATCAGCCTTGTGGTTGTCCTCGACGGGGATACTCTTGTACTGGAAGGACTCTTCGAAGTGGTTGGGGCAGTTAGCTGATACGTTAATGAGAGCAGTGATACCCAGCATGTCTATCATGTCCTTTCTGGAGGCATGGTAGGCACTGCCCAGGTAGAGGAAGGGAAGGATCTCCACTGGACCACCCTGGACACAGGAGGAGAGGAACAAGACAGAAAACAGTCAATCATCAGCCCTAAAGTGATAGGATATAATAAAGTTAAATCTAAGATGTTCAAATCTATAGTTCGATGACACACTGAGATTGTTTTGAGAGTAATAACATGTCAAAGTGTTATTGGAGATGGAGAAAAGATAGAAAAAGAAAACAATATCACATCCTATCAATACTTACCCCTATAGCCTACCAAATTGAGGTTAGTTTAAGACGGCAGAATCTACTGTTTGATGACACACTGACTTTTGTTTATTTATTATCCAGGTAAAAGTGCTGTTACACAGTAATAACACACAAAATACATGTTTGAAAGAAAACCAACCTGGTCATAGAGCGGTGTACTGCATGGACTGCAGCCGGGCTCGGCGCCGTCTGGACGGGCGCTGAGGGGCAGACTGAGTCCCTGTGGAGATGACGGCTTGGTACACATCTCTGGATACTCCGAGGAGAACGTGTCAAAACCACCTAAACGATGACAAAATAGGACGTGAGGAGACTTAGTACAACAGTCACGTCACCATCTCATAGGTGTAAACGGTAACAGATGTAAATATTTCGGTACAGTCACAGTGTTCACTTCATAACTGTCACTTTACATATCTTACATTACTCATATCACATGTATATTCTGTATTTTATACCATCTACTGCATCTTGCCTACGCCGCTCTGTCCATCACTCATCCATATATTTATATGTACATATTCTCATTCACCTCTTTAGATGTGTGTGTATAAGGTAGTTGTTGTGAAATTGTTAGATTACTTGTTAGATATTACTGCATGGTCGGAACTAGAAGTACAAGCATTTCGCTACACTCGCATTAACATCTGCTAACCATGTGTATGTGACCGATACATTTTGATTTGATTTTAATTTTTGACGTAGACCTTCGCTATAGCACATTTGTTTCGTTACCGTGAGTGCGTAATCAATATGGAGTAGTCCCAGGCTATAGAAACAGGCTACTGTAACACGTTTATAATACATCTAAATTACCTTTGAGAAAGAAGAAACGAGTTCCACACGGGTTTCTACACAGAGCTGTTACGGCGAGCACTAGAGTCCCGTCCTTCTTCACTTGGCCAAAGTCCAAACTCCGATCATCCAGAAACACTACGGACTGATACTCCCCTGAGAGAAGCCGGTTCCGCGTGTCCTCGTTGGGCACGATGTGTCCCACCCCTAGCCCCCCTCTGGCCCTCCGGCGGACTATAGTACTGAAGCGGACGTTGTTGGACCCGAGGATGTGAGAGGAGTTGAAGGAGAAGAATGAGCGACAGTCCAGGACCAGACAGCCCGGGTCTTCCCCCTCCAGCAGCCCGCAGAGGGACATGGCATCGATGCTGGGGACTTCCATGATCACCATAGTAGGAGGGCGGCGGGCGACAACGGTTAAATCCAAATACATAGGCTGTGGAACAGGCAAATAAACCTCAGGGTGGTCGGTGTCCTATACAAACTTGTCAGGTTTTCTTTATTTTAAGACACAAGTAGATTTATTCTTGAAATAGTTGTATGTTCTTTTGTTCTCCTTAGCTTCTTTGAGGTTTTTCTCAAAATGAATGTAAACTGAGAACTAAATAAAAAATCAGTAACAATGAATAAATGTAGAATTAAAAAAATCCAACAATCCGTTTCTCTTCTCGTGTGTATTTTCTTTGATTGTTTCTTGTTAAAAACAAGTTTTTCTTTTCATTCCCGAGGTTGTTCTGAGGGTCGGCTGTGAAAAGGACTTATATAGTATCTCTTCTAGTGAGGGAGAAAACAATGACATCAGACTACTCCCTTCCTGGTACAAAGTCCGCACGGGTTTGCACATACGTCATTTCGCTTTCGAGTCAACCAATGAAGGCAGCCACCCGCCCGCTCCCCTTTCTCAATTCTCGTCACAGAGGCTTTATTGTCATGGGAAACGTATGTTTACATTGCCAAAGCAAGTGGAAACAAAACAACAAACAAAAACAATCAGACAATTAATAGGTAAACATTACAAACACAAGAGTTTTAAAAGAATCTCTCTCTGTGTGTGAAATGATTATGGGGCTGGTAAGCAGCTATATGGGGCCAGAGATATCAGAGAACAGATAGTGAATGTATGTCTGATGGGGCATGTCGCTATGGGTAGACTAAGGAGACTGGCCTACTTATATATCCCATTATAAAATAGAAAAATAAAGTATATATATATATCAAAATATAAAGTATAGATAAATCAAATGTTATGGGTCACATACTGTAAGGGCTGTCGTGAGAGAGAGTAGACCAAGGTGCAGCAGAGTTAGTGTTCATCATTGAATATTTAATAAAGAAAGAACACTATACAGCCAAACAGTCCTGTCAGGTGCAAAACACTAACAGAAACAATTACCCACAAAACCCAAAGGAAAAAACATGCTCCTTATGTGTGACTCCCAATCAGCAACAACGAGCTTCAGCTGTGCCTGATTGGGAGCCACACACGGCCCAAAACAAAGAAATACAAAAACATAGAAAAATATGTAACAAGTAATATCTAACCATTTCACAACAATACACCCAAATCTAAAGTAAAGGAATAGAATAAAGAATATATAAATATTAGGACGAGCAATGTCGGAGCGGCATAGACTAAAATACAGTAGCATAGAATAGAACACAGTATATGAGAAATATGTAAACATTACTAAAGTGATTTCAAGTCTATGTATATAGGGCAGCAGCCTCTAAGGTTTTTTATTTTATTTTTTTAACCTTTATTTAACTAGGGCAAGTCAGTTAAGAACAAATTCTTATTTACAATGACGGCCTAGGAACAGTGGGTTAACTGCCTCGTTCGGGGGCAGAACAACAGATTGTTTACCTACCTACCTACCTACCTCTTTACCTAGATTTTTAACCTAGGTGCATAATGGCTATTTAACAGTCTGATGGCCTTGAGATAGAAGCTGTTTTTCAGTCTCTCGGTTCCAGCTTTGATGCACCTGTACTGACCTCGCCTTCTGGATGATAGCGGGGTGAACAGGCAGTGGCTCGGATGGTTGTTGTCCTTGATGATCTTTTTGGCCTTCCTGTGACATCGGGTGCTGTAGTTGTTATTATTATTATGCAATTCACCTGTTAGTTTATGTGTTGGGGGGCTAGGGTTAGTCTGTTATATCTGGAGTATTTCTCCTGTCTTATCTTGTGTCCTGTGTGAATTTAAGTATGCTCTCTCTAATTCTCTCTTTCTCTCTCTCTCTCGGAGGACCTGAGCCCTAGGACCATGCCTCAGGACTACCTGGCATGATGACTCCTTGTTGTCCCCAGTCCACCTGGCCGTGCTGCTGCTCCAGTTTCAACTGTTCTGCCTGCGGCTATGGAACCCTGACCTGTTCACTGTGATTATTATTATTTGACCATACTGGTCATCTATGAACATTTGAACATCTTGGCCACGTTCTGCTATAATCTCCACCCGGCACAGCCAGAAGAGGACTGGCCACCCCTCATAGCCTGGTTCCTCTCTAGGTTTCTTCCTAGGTTTTGGCCTTTCTCTGGGAATTTTTCCTTGCCACCGTGCTTCTACACCTGCATTGCTTGCTGTTTGGGGTTTTCAGCTGGGTTTCTGTACAGCACTTTGAGATATCAGCTGATGTAAGAAGGGCTATATAAATACATTTGATTTGATTTGATCCCCCCTCGATCTGGACTGTCTCTATGACCATGTTCACCTGTACAGGGAGACAGTCCCCATCCTTGCCAAGACTCTCAAGGACGTCTCTTTAAACCGCAGCCCGACCTCTCCACCCAGGAACAGCGGAGCAATCTCCCCCCCACCGAGATCACCGAGACAACACCCCGGACCAGCACCCTGGACCCCCCCAGCCACGACCACAGCACCACCAACCTCAATGCCCACCACAGCACAGACAACACCCCGGACCAGCACCCTGGACCCCACCAGCCACGACCACAGCACCACCAACCTCAATGCCCACCACAGCCAGCGCAGCACAGACCACCCCAGACCAGCTTCAGAGCCACCCAGACGAGGCTTCCCACCCCCCTGCCCCCCCACCGCAGACCCACACCTGGAGGAGCCACAGCCCAGCAGGCAGAGCTACACACAGGCTGTGAGAGGAGCAACTGGCACAGCACCCACCAACCAAATGAGTGACATCAAACACATGCTGAGTCTACTATGGTCACATGTGATAGGTCATTAAACACATGCTGAGTCTACTATGGTCACATGTGATAGGCCGAGGGTCACGGTGTCACGTCCTGACCAGTAATAGGGGTTATTTGTTATTGTAGTTTGGTCAGGACATGGCAGGGGGTGTTTGTTTCATGTGGTTCGGGGTGGTTGTGTGTTTAGTAGGGTGTTTGATTTATTATTCTGGGTTTTGGGCAAAGTTCTATGTTTATGTATTTCTATGTTTAGTCTAGTCATTTGTATTTCTATGTTTAGGTAATTGGGGGTTGGACTCTCAATTGGAGGCAGGTGTTTTCTAGTTGCCTCTGATTGAGGGTCCTATAAATAGGTATGTGTTTGTTTTAGTATTTGTGGGAGATTGTGCTGTGTATAGCTCTGTGCATAGCTCTGTGCCTTACCGGCCTGTTATTAGTTGTTGTGTTTTTTTTGTGTACGTGTTGTTTTTGTTCACCTTCTTGTCCAGTTAATAAAAGATGAGTGCACATTTCCCCGCTGCGTCTTGGTCCACTTTACCCTACGACAACCGTGACACATGGTATGATGAGCACAAGAACTCCACCATCCTCACACTACATCCACCCAAGTGGAATGAAACAAATGTTATCTTAAATTATTAACAAATTACATTTGCATAATATGAGTTTACATTAATTGAAAAATCCTATTTGAATAGTTCTTGTTGGATTGTGAGTGTTTATCTCATTTTGAAGGTAAAGAAGAAAAAACAGTTATGAAATCGTTTTACGTTGCATGTTGGAATTTACAAGGATTGAAGTCCTCTGCTTTTGGGCTAAAGAGCAGAAACCCAGACTTCCTGAAAGAAATGGCTGATGTTGATATTGTAGTACTACAGCAAACATGGTGCAGAGGTGATGTTTCCACTGGCTGTCCACTAGGTTATAGGGAGATCATCCTACCATCCACTAAATTAAAAGGAATCACACAGGGCAGAGACTCAGGACAGGGCAGAGACTCAGGGCATGGCAGAGACTCAGGACAGGGCAGAGACTCAGGACAGGGCAGAGACTCAGAACAGGCCAGAGACTCAGGACAGGCCAGAGACTCAGGACAGGGCAGAGACTCAGGACAGGGCAGAGACTCAGGACAGGGCAGAGACTCAGGACAGGAAAAAGACTCAGGGCAGGGCAGAGACTCAGGACAGGGCAGAGACTCAGGACAGGGCAGAAACTCAGGACAGGACAGGGCAAAGACTCAGGACAGGGCAGAGACTCAGGACAGGAAAAAGACTCAGGACAGGGCAGAGACTCAGAACAGGGCAGAGACTCAGGACAGGACAGAGACTCAGAACAGGGCAGAGACTCAGGACAGGGCAGAGACTCAGGACAGGGCAGAGACTCAGGACAGGGCAGAGACTCAGGACAGGGCAGAGACTCAGGGGGAATGCTAATATGGTATAAATCTGAACTAATTCATTCAATCGAATTGATCAAAACAGGAGAATTCTTTATCTGGTTAAAAATCAACAAGGCTTTATCTTAACAGATAAAAACGTCTTCCTCTGTGCCACATACATTCCCCCCTCAGAGTCACCCTGCTTCAATGAAGAGAGTTTCTCCATTCTAGAGGGGGAGATGAGTCACTTTCAGGCCCAAGGCAACGTACTGGTCTGTGGAGACCTGAATGGTAGAACAGCAGAAGAACTAGATACTATTAACAGTCCTGGGGATAAACACCTACCAGGAAACAACAACCTTTCCCTCCACACATACCCCCACAGAAACAACTAGGACAAAAAGAAAAAACAAAAATGGAGCACAGTTCCTACAGCTCTGTTGAACACTGGGTCTGTTCAATGGTAGGCTGAGAGGGGACTCTTTTGGTAGGTATCCCTTGGCAACAGCACTGTAGACTACTTCATCATCGACCTCAACGCAGAGTCTCTCAGAGCGTTCACAGTCAGCCCACTGACACCTCTCTCTCAGACCACAGTAAAATCACACAGCGGAACCCAACCATGAAGCATCACGACCCAATCAATGACATGCCAGTAAACAGGCCTATAGACGGAGTGAAAAACATCCAGACTGGCCTGGCTCCTCCCCCCTCCACTTAGTACTTTAGTCTAACAGAAAACCCATCCTCACAGCAGCAGATCCATAAGGTCTACCATGAGAGGTGACTGGATAGTTTCCTTATTAAGGAGAAGCACCTTCAGTCAATCTGCTATCTCTGTGAGAGCTTCCCATGTCTGGAATACACTGCCATCAGACACACACAACTGTACCACCTATCACACCTTCACAAAAAACATGAAGACATGGCTAAAGACCAATCAGATTAGTGAACATACAGACCAATCAGATTAGTGAACATGAAGACATGGATGAAGACCAATCAGATTAGTGAACATGAAGACCAATCAGATTAGTGAACATGAAGACCAATCAGATTAGTGAACATGAAGACCAATCAGATTAGTGAACATGAAGACCAATCAGACTAGTGAACATGAAGACATGGATGAAGACCAATCAGATTAGTGAACATGAAGACATGGATGAAGACCAATCAGATTAGTGAACATGAAGACATGGATAAAGACCAATCAGATTAGTGAACATGAAGACATGGATAAAGACCAATCAGATTAGTGAACATGAAGACATGGATAAAGACCAATCAAATTAGTGAAAAAGAGAGAGAAAGACAATAGTTTAACAGTTTTGAACAAATTAATTTCTTCCAAAATGAAGGAGAAGCAAGAGAGAAATAGAGAGAGATTTTGTCTTTTATTTTTATACTTTCAGTTTCACTTACTTAGCTAGCAAATGCAGCTAGCTAGTTTAGCCTAGTGAAACACCCTGCTCAAACAGAGGGATGCTATGTTAGCTAGCTGGTTATAACAGAGGGATGCTATGTTAGCTAGCTGGTTATAACAGAGGGATGCTATGTTAGCTAGCTGGCTATGACTATCCAACACAACACTGGAACTCTTCCAAGTCAAGGTAAGCTTTTGGTATTACTAAATGTAAATATTTTTACTTGCCATGTCAAAAAAGTATACTGAAATGAATTGAATGGATTTGAGAGATTTAATGTAAGTAATGTAACTTGTCATGTCAATAAAGTCTACAGAATTGAATTGAGAGACAGAAAGAGAGAGAGTAGTCCACAGGAGAGATTACACAACATACTGGAAATTATGAAAGCATGTATTGACAAAAATAAAACTCTGTAATTTTTGTTTTTGCTTCCCATCATTATCAGCTGTGTCCTCCTGTCCTCTCGTCCAGGGAGGGAAGTAAAACAGGGGACGACACTGAGGCATTTCCTGTGACTGTTCAGCACGCGTCCCAAATGGAACCCTATTCTCTCCATGGTGCACTACTTTTGACCAGAGACCTATGGGCCCTAGTGCACTCCATAGGGAATAGGGTGCCATTTGGGACACCATCTCTGTTTAGCTGATCAGTACTGTCGTCCCTGTTCATTTACTGTCACCATCGCCCCGGGCAACAGCGGAGTGAGTGGGCGGGAAAACACAGGGCTTCTCCTCACCACAGAATCACAACACCACCGCCGCATCCTAAATGGCACCCTATTCCCTATATATAGTGCACTAGAGCCCATAGGCCTCTGGTCAAAAGTAATGCACTGCATAGGGAATCATTAGTCATTTAGGACGCAAACGTATAACAGTAAGTGGTTGTGGTTAAAAGATTTCTCTTGCTCACGGTTTCTCACAGTCAGCTTTGAGGTGATCCCTGAAGTTTGTCTTTAGTTTTGTAGATGTGAAGAGGCTTTGCTGTTGAATTTAATTGACGGTTTTTAGATAATGAATGGGTCCATTTCTAATAGATGTAGACTTGAATGTCAACACACTCACCAGTTCCTCTGTGGGTTTCCAGCGCTAGATATGTATTTAGTAATAGAGTTATTATTATACACACATATCAATACAATATATTTCCTAGACTCATTCATGTGCAGCTTAGCCTACAGCATGTATATTTTAGTCCTTTGCTAGTTTTATTTCCCCACACAAAACAAGACTTTTCATATTGCCGGAAGAGGCTGTGAGTGAAGGGAAAACACAAGGCCTACCCCGCCAGGCTTCTCCTCACCACAGAACAACATCATAACAGTAACTTGTTGAAAGGTTTCCTTTTCTCACTGTGAGGTGATCCCAGAAGTTGTACTTTTGGTTTTGTGGGACATTACGTTTTTCATAATTCAACGGACTATTTTCCGATAATGAACAACAACACAACAATGTGATAACAGTAGCTGGTTGTGGTTGAAACATGTATCTTTCTCACAGTCCTTTCTGCAGTCTGAGCTGTGACGGTGGTCTGATGGACTCAGATATTCTTTTAGTTTTGTTTTGGGGATATGACACAAGAGGAGGGTTTCCTGTTGAATTCAATTGATTATATTTAGATAAGGAATGTGACAGTTTGTTTTGTTTAGACAGTTTGTCAGTCAACAAGGTCTTGAGCCCAATCATCAAATATAATAAGTGTGTAGAGTTAAATTGTGTGCTGGAGTTACTTCCATTGTTCTATAGTCTTGCTGTTTGTGGCAGTAACTCACAGCACCACAAACGAGATAGATACTGTAGGCCTCATTTAGTGTGAGAACTGTCTTCCTTCTTACATTTTGACAGGAAAATGGTCCAATTCACAATTCACTCACTTATCAAGAGAACATCCCTGGTCGTCCCTACTGCCTCTGATCTGGTGGACTCACTAAACACAAATGCTTTGTTTGTAAATTATTTGTGTTGGAGTGTGACCCTGGCTATCTGTCAATAAATAAATAAAAAATATGCAGTCTGGTTTGCTTAATATAAGGAATTTGAAATGGTTTATACTTTTACTTTTGATACCTAAGTATATTTTAGCAATTCCATTTACTTTTGATACTTAAATATATTTAAAACCAAATACTTTTAGACTTTTACTCAAGTAGTATTTTACTGGGTGACTTTCACTTTTACTTGAGTCATTTTCTATTAAGCTATCTTTACTTTTATTCAAGTATGACAATTGAGTACTTTTTCTCTGCTACCGGACAGGAAGCAGTACCGCACCAAGTCCAAAAGGCTCCTTAAGAGCTTCTTGCCCCAAACCATAAGACTACTGAATAATTAATCAAATGTCCGTCCGGACCTGTCCACCAGAAGTTGATGCTGTTGCTATGCAACCTTAGGGTGACCATACGTCCGCTTTTTCCCGGACAAACTAAAATATGGTCACCCTATGCAACCTAGACATTTTAAGATGTAGTGTGTGTTGATGAATTGAATCTGGAGTGCCACACTGCGATCTGGGCTTTCGTAAATACAGAGCGAGTTGTCCGATTATCTGTTCATAAATTCAGAGCTTTTCGCTGTAGTGCCTCAATGACAGTCAAGCACCTCAAGCTAACTGGATAACATTTGCTAGCTTCTTCCAGACACAAATGAGAGAACACCTCACTCTTGACTATTTTACTCTCCCTGGCAGAGCTGGTTAAGCTGTTTTCCATTTTATCCAGAGCTTTGGTGACTAACTGTGCTGCTGGCAACAATTTAATTACACTTGTTGCCGACTTTACTGACACCGGCCATATTCAACCGGTGTTGAGCGTTTGTAAATTCATCAGTTATTCTATGCTCTTATGTTCTCTGAAATCGGGATAGACGGAATTAACAATGTCCATTGAGAACGCACAACGACTATACCGTTTAGTTAAGAATGATGTAAATAATCAAGTCAATAAACTTTGGATAGTTAGTTAGACTTTAGTTAATATAGTACCTGGCAAGTTCGCTGTATTAGTAACCAACTACCTTTAGGTAACCAACAGTAACGTTAGCTAACAGACCAGTACATACTGCTGTAAGGATAGCGTAACTAACACAATTGTCAGCCAACATAAAGTGTAAGTAACTTTTTTTGAAAATGCATTACTTTATTACACTGCTTAACATTTGTCATAATTAGTTAAAACAATGAATTTGTATCCGCTCTCGTCGGGCTTCGGCTTCATATTTGTCCGCCATTTTGTTTCAAATTTGCAAACCGAGTGAAGCCACGTCAATTTCCGGAAGAAGTGCATTAGGCCCTAACGTCTCTGCGTGTTTACGTCATCTTTTTGGCAATTTTTAGTACGACATCCGGGAACTTTTGGCATACTAACTATAGCCATACTATAACCAATAAGCATAGTATATACTCAATTCACGTTACAAATAGTAGGGTTAGTGTGAGTATTCTAACACAGTTCTACCGTCTGATTTAATTTAAAAGAACGGAAGGAGAATCTTTCAACCAGGAAGTGAATTCAACCAATAGGATTTTTTTTTTTGCAAAGCGTCCTAAACATGACGTCATCCCGGTAAACGGTGAACAACCGGTTTGGATTGTAGAGAAATCTAGAAATCTGTGCTGATTTTCCATTTAACTGAATTGTTTTAATATACCCATCGAAAACGTGCAAACATCATGGTTTTCGATGTAAGGAGGTGAGTAATGGATTTTTGGTTCACAATTCGCAGGTTTAAATTACACTCGTAATAATGTATTTTCCTGTGTATGGAGAGAAGCCCCCTGCTCTCCTCTTGATCCAAGTTTGTTACCCAACAAGTTAACGGTATGATAGTTCCTACGTTGTTACAACAGGTGTTATATTGTATCTGCGGGCAGCTGTTCAAGTGCAATTTGTTTTATCGCGTCAGTATATTGTGAGAAAAGTATACCCGCTTTGCCCGAAGAGATGCCCATTCAGACGAACTATTTAGCATCTAGGCTAACAGGCTATCATCCTGAAAAACACTAATGAAGGCACCTAAACTTTTCATTGTGAAATAAAACTTAATATTCTATTACATTACACATACGTTAAATTATAGGCTATTGTTGTCGTACATTGTATTATTTAGGCAATATGTTATTTATTTGGTAAATATCCAAATACTTTTTTTCCCCCTTTTGTTGGTCCATTAATATCAGCCATTGTTTCTGTCATTACCTATGCTTTCACCTATATCATGATTCTACTTCAGGGCATGAAGGAGAGATGATGAGGACTCATCAGTAGGATGTAGATTACTGGTTCATTCTCTGTTGGACCTACAGCTCCAAGAGACTGCGGTCACACACCCTAATATACACGTTATACCAAGCAGGTCTCATAGACTAGACGTAACATAATAAAAGTCAATCCGGGACACAAATTAGTATGATACACTACATGACCAAAAGTATGTGGACACCTGCTCGTTGAGCATCTCATTCCAAAATGATGGGCATTAATATGGAGTTGGTCACCCCCTTTGTTGCTATAACAGCCTCCACTCTTCAGGGAAGGCATTAATATGGAGTTGGTCCCCCCCTTTGCTGCTATAACAGCCTCCACTCTTCAGGGAAGGCATTAATATGGAGTTGGTCCCCCCCTTTGCTGCTATAACAGCCTCCACTCTTCTGGGAAGCCATTAATATGGAGTTGGTCCCCCCTTTGCTGCTATAACAGCCTCCACTCTTCTGGGAAGGCTTTCCACTAGATGTTGGAACATTGCTGCAGGGACTTGCTTCCGTTCAGCCACGAGCATTAGTGAGGTCAGGTACTGATGTTGGGCGATTAGGCCTGGTTCACAGTCGGCATTCCAATTTATCCCGAAGGTGTTTGAAGGGGTTTAGCCCAGGCCAGTCAAGTTCTTCCACACCGATCTCAACAAACCATTTCTGTATGGACCTCGCACGGGGGCATTGCCTTGCTGAAACAGGAAATGGCCTTCCCCACAAAGTTGGAAGCACAGAATCATCTAGAATGTCATTGTGTGCTGCAGTGTTAAGATTTCCCTTCACTGGAACTAAGGGGCCTGAACCATGAAAAACAGCCCCAGACCATTATTCCTCCTCCACCAAACTTTACAGTTGGCACTATACATTCTGGCAGGTAGCGTTCTCCTGACATCCGCCAAACCCAGATTCGTCCGTCGGACTGTCAGATGGTGAAGTGTGATGAATCACTCCAGAGAACGCGTTTCCACTGCTCCAGAGTCCAATGGCGGCGAGCTTTACACCACTCTAGCCGACGCTTGGCATTTCGCATGGTGATTTTAGGCTTGTGTGCGGCTGCTCGGCCATGGAAACCCATTTCATGAAGCTCCCGATGAACAGTTCTTGTGCTGACGTTGCTTCCAGAGGCAGTTTGGAACTGGTAGTGAGTGTTGTAACCGAGGACAAACTATTTTTACGTGCTTCAGCATTCGATGGTTCCGTTCTGTGAGCTTGTGTGGCCTACGACTTCGCGGCTGAGCCGTTGTTGCTCCTAGACGTTTCCACTTCACATTAACAGCACTTACAGTTGACCGGCACAGCTCTATCAGGGCAGAAATTTGACCAACTGACTTGTTGGAAAGGTGGCATCCTATGACGGTGTCACGTTGAAAGTCACTGAGCTCTTCAGTAAGGCCATTCTACTGACATTGTTTGTCAATGGAGATCGCGTGGCTGTGTGTTCGATTTTTATGATTATAGCCAAATCCACTCATTTGAAGTGGTGTCCAAATACTTTTGTGTATGTTACGTTTGGTATGGTTACATAAGACCGATAGTTACTTAAGGCAAAAACGAAAGTAGGGTGGTTGATCGGGGTGGAAGGGCAATATAACGTTAACGTCTAGCAATCCATAGGTTGCAAGTTCGAATCTCCTCGAGGACAACTTTAGCATTTTACCAACTTTAACTACTTACTACTTTTTTTAGCTACTTTGCAACTAGTTAGCATGTTAGCTAACCCTAACCCCTAGCCTAGCTAACGTTAGCCACCTAGATAGAATTCGTAAAATATCATACATTTTGCAAATTCATAACCTGTAGTACTTTTTTTCCCCCCAATTCGTAACATATCATACGAAATAGATGTACATCCACAAATGAATACATACCATAAGAAACATTACATACTAAAAGTAGTGGTTCAGATTTACGTACAGCATAATCTGAAATGTTCTGAGACCAGGCTGGGTATACTGTTCCAAATCACACAGCCATTGTTTGCATACTGCTTGTCATCAGGGTTGGGACTTGCCTGGCTCGCTGAGCTGTAAGAACGGCTTCAAGTTGTGTAATGTTGAATCAAGATAATCATTCTACCCCACACAAGACCCTGGATGTGTACTTTAGAACCTGATGTGGTTGCGCCAAGGCAGTCATACCTCAAAACACTGACCCTCCTGTGAGACACCTCATTATGGATATGTCGCTGATACTGGTTTCGTCCAAAATGACACTCTCTATTCCCTACATAGTGCACTACTTTTTGACCAGGGCCCTGTAGGGCAGTGGTTCCCAGCTCCAGTCCTCCAGTACTACCAGCAGAACAGTTTATTGTAGCCCTCGACAAACACACCTGATTCAACTTGTTAACTAATCATTTTAGGCCTTCGATGAGTTGACTCAGGTGTGTTTATCCAGGGCTACAATTCAAAAAAGTGTGTTGTTGGGCGTACTGGAGGACTGGAGCTGGGAACCACTGCTGTAGGAAATAGGGGAGCCATTTTAGACAACACCCTAACACAGAGGAAGATCAGAGTTTTACTATGAATTGACAATACTCTAAAGTCAAAAGACCTTTTTTGGAATGTGAACATTTAACAAACTCATTTAGAAGTGTGGACCCCACTCTATATCTGGCTAGCTAGCTGCCCCAGAGAACTCAACGTGTCAAGAGCATGTTTCCTGGTCCTGTAGTAGTCCTAGCCCTAGAGCACTGTTTCCTGGGTCCTGTAGTAGTCCTAGCCCTAGAACACTCTTTCCTGGTCCTGTAGTAGTCCTAGCCCTAGAGCACTGTTTCCTGGGTCCTGTAGTAGTCCTAGCCCTAGAACACTGTTTCCTGGTCCTGTAGTAGTCCTAGCCCTAGAGCACTGTTTCCTGGTCCTGTAGTAGCCCTAGAGCACTGTTTCCTGATCCTGTAGTAGTCTAGAGCACTGTTTCCTGGGTCCTGTAGTAGTCCTAGCCCTAGAGCACTGTTTCCTGGGTCCTGTAGTAGCCTAGAGCACTGTTTCCTGGGCCCTGTAGTAGCCTAGAGCACTGTTTCCTGGGTCTGTAGTAGTCTAGAGCACTGTTTCCTGGGTCCTGTAGTAGTCCTAGCCCTAGAGCACTGTTTCCTGGTCCTGTAGTAGCCTAGAGCACTGTTTCCTGGTCCTGTAGTAGTCTAGAGCACTGTTTCCTGGGTCTGTAGTAGCCTAGAGCACTGTTTCCTGGTCCTGTAGTAGCCTAGAGCACTGTTTCCTGGTCCTGTAGTAGTCCTAGCCCTAGAGCACTGTTTCCTGGGTCCTGTAGTAGTCCTAGCCCTAGAGCACTGTTTCCTGGGTCCTGTAGTAGCCTAGAGCACTGTTTCCTGGGCCCTGTAGTAGTCTAGAGCACTGTTTCCTGGGTCTGTAGTAGCCTAGAGCACTGTTTCCTGGGTCTGTAGTAGCCTAGATCACTGTTTCCTGGGTCCTGTAGTAGCCTAGAGCACTGTTTCCTGGGTCCTGTAGTAGCCTAGAGCACTGTTTCCTGGGTCCTGTAGTAGCCTAGAGCACTGTTTCCTGGGTCCTGTAGTAGCCTAGAGCACTGTTTCCTGGGTCCTGTAGTAGCCTAGAGCACTGTTTCCTGGGTCCTGTAGTAGCCTAGAGCACTGTTTCCTGGGTCCTGTAGTAGCCTAGAGCACTGTTTCCTGGGTCCTGTAGTAGCCTAGAGCACTGTTTCCTGGGTCCTGTAGTAGCCTAGATCACTCTTTCCTGGTCCTGTAGTAGTCTAGATCACTCTTTCCTGGGTCCTGTAGTAGCCTAGAGCACTCTTTCCTGGGTCCTGTAGTAGCCTAGAGCACTCTTTCCTGGGTCCTGTAGTAGCCTAGAGCACTGTTTCCTGGGTCCTGTAGTAGCCTAGAGCACTGTTTCCTGGGTCCTGTAGTAGCCTAGAGCACTGTTTCCTGGGTCCTGTAGTAGCCTAGAGCACTGTTTCCTGGGTCCTGTAGTAGCCTAGAGCACTGTTTCCTGGGTCCTGTAGTAGCCTAGAGCACTGTTTCCTGGGTCCTGTAGTAGCCTAGAGCACTGTTTCCTGGGTCCTGTAGTAGCCTAGAGCACTGTTTCCTGGTCCTGGGTCCTGTAGTGGTCTAGAGCACTGTTTCCTGGTCCTGTTGTAGCCGAGAGCACTGTTTCCTGGTCCTGTAGTAGCCTAGATCACTGTTTCCTGGTCCTGTTGTAGCCTAGAGCACTGTTTCCTGGTCCTATAGTAGCCTAGAGCGCTGTTTCCTGGTCCTGGGTCCTGTAGTAGCCTAGAGCACTGTTTCCTGGACCTGTAGTAGCCTAGAGCACTGTTTCCTGGGTCCTGTAGTAGTCTAGAGCACTGTTTCCTGGGCCCTGTAGTAGCCTAGAGCACTGTTTCCTGGTCCTGTAGTAGTCCTAACCCTAGAACACTGTTTCCTGGTTCTGTAGTAGTCTAGAGCACTGTTTCCTGGTCCTGTAGTAGCCTAGAGCACTGTTTCCTGGTCCTGTAGTAGTCTAGAGCACTGTTTCCTGGTCCTGTAGTAGCCTAGAGCACTGTTTCCTGGACCTGTAGTAGCCTAGAGCACTGTTTCCTGGTCCTGTAGTAGCCTAGAGCACTGTTTCCTGGACCTGTAGTAGCCTAGAGCACTGTTTCCTGATCCTGTAGTAGTCTAGAGCACTGTTTCCTGATCCTGTAGTAGTCTAGAGCACTGTTTCCTGGTCCTGTAGTAGTCTAGAGCACTGTTTCCTGGGTCTGTAGTAGTCTAGAGCACTGTTTCCTGGGTCCTGTAGTAGTCCTAGCCCTAGAGCACTGTTTCCTGATCCTGTAGTAGTCTAGAGCACTGTTTCCTGGTCCTGTAGTAGCCTAGAGCACTGTTTTCTGGGTCTGTAGTAGTCTAGAGCACTGTTTCCTGGGTCCTGTAGTAGTCCTAGCCCTAGAGCACTGTTTCCTGGTCCTGTAGTAGTCTAGAGCACTGTTTCCTGGGTCCTGTAGTAGTCTTGAGCACTGTTTCCTGGGTCCTGTAGTAGTCTAGAGCACTGTTTCCTGGGTCCTGTAGTAGTCTAGAGCACTGTTTCCTGGTCCTGTAGTAGTCCTAGCGCACTGTTTCCTGGTCCTGTAGTAGCCTAGAGCACTGTTTCCTGGTCCTGTTGTAGCCTAGAGCACTGTTTCCTGGTCCTGTTGTAGCCTAGAGCACTGTTTCGTGGTCCTGTAGTAGTCCTAACCCTAGAGCACTGTTTCCTGGTCCTGTACTAGCCTAGAGCACTGTTTCCTGGTCC
This sequence comes from Salmo trutta, assembly GCF_901001165.1. Taxonomy (NCBI): domain Eukaryota; kingdom Metazoa; phylum Chordata; class Actinopteri; order Salmoniformes; family Salmonidae; genus Salmo; species Salmo trutta. The sequence goes on from NC_042959.1 coordinate 1,443,223, forward strand.
TGTAGTAGCCTAGAGCACTGTTTCCTGGACCTGTAGAAGCCTAGAGCACTGTTTCCTGGGTCCTGTAGTAGTCTAGAGCACTGTTTCCTGGTCCTGTAGTAACCTAGAGCACTGTTTCCTGGTCCTGTTGTAGCCTAGAGCACTGTTTCCTGGGTCCTGTAGTATTCTAGAACACACCGTCCTGATGTCCACTAATACAGATGTATCAAACAGAACACACACACACACTGCCCTGATGTGTCATTGACTTTAGTTTTAGTAGCAAATGATCAACTATCAGGTCTTCCTGTACAACGAGGCCAATGCTGACCCAACTAAACACATCTTCCTGTACAATGAGGCCAATGCTGAATGGTGTGTGTGTGTGTGTGTGTGTTCAGAAGTTTGCTGTGTCTTGTGTACTTTTCCATGTGGCTGTCTGTGTTTTGGGGGTTAATAGGTCATTGCTGGGGTCAGATTTCAGGAATGTGTGAGGCTGCCTGGGCCTGTTTGTCATGGCTGTGTTTCAGAGCTAACATTCCACTGCTCTTCAGTAATGCTGCAAAGCATTCTGGGAACAAATTGTGCTCAGATTCCCCCCCCCCCTCTTCTCTCCTGTCTCTCTGGCTCTCTGTCGCTCTCTCTTTCAAATAACTTTGTCAAAAAACTCAAGCGTAGGTTGGTCACGTTTTGTCTAATATTGGTACACAGAAACTAGATGCCATGAGTCAATAAGAATGGCACTGATTGGCCTATAGGTGGCGCTGTTATAAACAGTCTCACTTAAATCCTCATATCCACATTTTGAACCAGAAGTGGTGTCTAAATAACCAATCCATAACCAATCCATAACCAATCCATAGCCAACCCATGTCTTAATTTAGTTTGAGAAAAACAAACTAAGGGATTGCTCAAAACATGGCTGAGTTATTGACAAATCAAAAATCAGATTTTTACGGAGTCCATTTTAAACCACTGTAACCAATCCACTTCAATCCAAATCCACTTGTCATCTCTATCATGGACATCCCTTAGATGAACCACACTGCATGTGATATTGATATCTCTAAAAACAAGCGAGATATTATCAACTTTCTTTTCCATATGTAACGCTAAAGCTTAAAATCATCTGTACTCTTCTCCTTATGAACCGTAACTCCGATTCATCCAGATTTAGTATTTAGAGGTTTTAATGGTTTTGAGAAAGGAAAAAAATAATAATAATACTGGGAAAATGGGACCCCAGAAGTCCTACCGTTTGTGCAGTCATATATATTCAGTACCAGTCAAAAGTTTGGACACACCTACTCATTCCAGGGTTTTTCTTTATTTTCACTGTTTTCTCCATTGTAGAATAATAGTGAAGACATCAAAACTATAAAATAACACATATGGAATCATGTAGTAACCAAAAAAGTGTTAAACAAATTTAAATATATTTGAGATTCTTCAAAGTAGCCACCCTTTGCCTTGATGACAGCTTTTCACGCTCTTGGCATTCTCTCAACCAGCTTCACGAGGTAGACACCTGAAATGTATTTAAATTAACAGGTGTGCCTTTTTAAAAGTTCATTTGTAAAAAAAAATGTTGTTCTTATTGCGTTTGAGCCAATCAGTCGTGTTGTGACAAGGTACGGGTGGTATACAGAAGATGGACCTATTTGGTATTATTTATATATAAACTAAATAAGTAATGCTTTTAAGAATGATTCCCTGCTGCATTCCAAGATAAACAACTGACAGCACTAGACTAAACTTCACTCGCGTCGTCCTTGTGGTATTGAGAGAGAATCATGGTAATGCTTTCACTGATTGCACCTAAAGGAAGATGGGTCCTACGTGATAGAGTACTTGCTTTGTTATCCAACTGATCTTGTCCTTTCTGTCATCTTGTGAACCCCGTTCATTGCTGTTTTTGTTTTTCTAACCGCTCGCTCTTTCTTTCTCTTCCATTAGGTTGGATATCTACAGGAAAGTACCCAAAGACCTGACCCAGCCCACGTACACAGGAGCTGTGGGTGAGTAGACCTCCACACACACACCTCATGGTTCAGCTGGTCTACTCACTTGTCAGAGTGCAGGTACAGTGAGGGGAAAAAAAGTATTCGATCCCCTGCTGATTTTGTACGTTTGCCCACTGACAAAGAAATTATCAGTCTATAATTTCAATGGTAGGTTTATTTGAACAGTGAGAGACAGAAAAACCACAAAAAAAATCCAGAAAAACACATGTCAAAAATGTTATAAATTGATTTGCATTTTAATGAGGGAAATAAGTATTTGACCCCCTCTCAATCAGAAAGATTTCTAGCTCCCAGATGTCTTTAAATACAGGTAACGAGCTGAGATTAGGAGCAAACTCGTAAAGGGAGTGCTCCTAATCTCAGTTTGTTACCTGTATAAAAGACACCTGTCCACAGAAGCAATCAATCAGATTCCAAACTCTCCACCATGGCCAAGACCAAAGAGCTCTCCAAGGATGTCAGGGACAAGATTGTAGACCTACACAAGGCTGGAATGGGCTACAAGACCATCGCCAAGAAGGTGACAACATTTGGTGCGATTATTCGCAAATGGAAGAAACACAAAAGAACTGTCAATCTCCCTCGGCCTGGGGCTCCATGCAAGATCTCACCTCGTGGAGTTGCAATGATCATGAGAACGGTGAGGAATCAGCCCAGAACTACACGGGAGGATCTTGTCAATGATCTCAAGGCAGCTGGGACCATAGTCACCAAGAAAACAATTGGTAACACACTACACCGTGAAGGACTGAAATCCTGCAGCGCCCGTAAGGTCCCCCTGCTCAAGAAAGCACATATACATGCCCGTCTGAAGTTTGCCAATGAACATCTGAATGATTCAGAGGACAACTGGTGAAAGTGTTGTGGTCAGATGAGACCAAAATGGAGCTCTTTGGCATCAACTCAAATCGCTGTGTTTGGAGGAGGAGGAATGCTGCCTATGACCCTAAGAACACCATCTCCACCGTCAAACATGGAGGTGGAAACATTATGCTTTGGGGGTGTTTTTCTGCTAAGGGGACAGGACAACTTCACCGCATCAAAGGGACGATGGACGGGGCCATGTACCGTCAAATCTTGGGTGAGAACTTCCTTCCCTCAGCCAGGGCTTTGAAAATGGGTCGTGGATGGGTATTCCAGCATGACAATGACCCAAAACACACGGCCAAGGCAACAAAGGAGTGGCTCAAGAAGAAGCACATTAAGGTCCTGGAGTGGCCTAGCCAGTCTCCAGACCTTAATCCCATAGAAAATCTGTGGAGGGAGCTGAAGGTTCGAGTTGCCAAACGTCAGCCTCGAAACCTTAATGACTTGGAGAAGATCTGCAAAGAGGAGTGGGACAAAATCCCTCCTGAGATGTGTGCAAACCTGGTGGCCAACTACAAGAAACCTCTGACCTCTGTGATTGCCAACAAGGGTTTTGCCACCAAGTACTAAGTCATGTTTTGCAGAGGGGTCAAATACTTATTTCCCTCATTAAAATGCAAATCATTTTATAACATTTTTGACATGTTTTTTCTGGATATTTTTGTTGTTATTCTGTCTCTCACTGTTCAAATAAACCTACCATCAAAATTATAGACTGATCATTTATTTGTCAGTGGGCAAATGTACAAAATCAGCAGGGGATCAAATACTTTTTTCCCCTCACTGTATGTACCTGTCATCTCATGGTTCAGCTGGTCTACTCACCTGTCAGAGTGCAGATATATACCTGTCACCTCATGGTTTAGCTGGTCTACTCACCTGTCAGAGTGCAGGTATGTACCTGTCATCTCATGGTTCAGCTGGTCTACTCACCTGTCAGAGTGCAGGTATGTACCTGTCATAGTAAAGCTACTGTCATACTCCAGGTACTTCTCCATTAGGTAGGTGCAGTGGCGCCCTGCACCCATTGTTTTAGGGGGGTGGGGATGAAGGGGAGAATTTAGCATTTTTTCAAACACCAGAAACAGCTTTTGCAATCTAGCATGATAATCATTATGCCTAATTCTAAATATATCTATTTTTCTGCATAGGTTATCTAGGTACACTTCCTGCCAGTCACTGGCAGCTAAAATCAAATCAAACGCTGTGGGGCCCTCAACAATAGAGCCTATCATGAGCGGTCTAAGGCACTGCATTTCAGTGGTCTCCCTGGTGGCTCAGCGGTCTAAGGCACTGCCTCTCAGTGGCCTCCCTGGTGGCGCAGCGGTCTAAGGCACTGCCTCTCAGTGGGCTCCCTGGTGGCGCAGCGGTCGAAGGCACTGCCTCTCAGTGGGCTCCCTGGTGGTGCAGCGGTCTAAGGCACTGCCTCTCAGTGCTAGAGGCATCACTACAGACACAAACTGGATTGGAAACAGGGTATCACCACCAGCTGTGATTGGGAGTCCCATAGGGCGGCTAACAATTGGCCTAGCGTCGTCCGGGTTTGAAAATAAGAATTTGTTCCTAATTGACTTGCCTAGTTAAATAAAGGTTAAATAAAAAAAATTGCCACATCCAAAATCCCCCCCACCTTGCAAGCAAAACATTTTAGCTGCCCCCCTCGTGACAGCGACGAAAGAAATGTTTAGTTTCCTGCAATTCTACACATTTTGCCATGGGGCAGAGATTTTTTTTTCTAATTCTATTGCAAATTTTCTGCAATTCTACACAATTTTGAAATAAGGTGGAGGTTTTTAATATAACTGAAGATCAATGGGCCCTGTGGGTAATTCCACCATGTTTACTTCACTGACAATACTGAACACTAGATGTATCTAGCGTCCTGCCCAGTCATCTCTACGGAGAATGGGGGGGGGGAAATAATAATATTTTTTCTTAAATAATTTTAATAAAACGTTGGGCTTAAAATATACATTTTTGTTATTGAACATCTGAAAAAAAAATTACATTTACATTTTAGTCATTTAGCAGACTCTCTTATCCAGAGCGACTTACAGTAGTAAATGCATACATTTCATATATATTTTTTTTTTCCCCGTACTGGTCCCCCGTGGGAATTGAACCCACAACCCTGGCGTTGCAAACACCATGCTCTACCAACTGAGCCACAGGGAAGACCACGAGGTTATTACAGACACGTCTGAGGGGGCACGTGCCACTGAACTTCCTTTTTAAACACACACATGCATGACACCACTGGTTAGGTGGATACCTGTCATGACTCAGGTGAAACGTAACCGTGAGTAACAGAATGGTAATGATTACCTGTGTGCCCCGCCTCCTCGGCCCTCAGGCGTTCCATACCTGTCAGTCAGTCCTCTGGTATCCGGTGGAATCTTTTCTTTTTGTTTTGTTTCTTTTGTTCTGTCATGTTGTTTTCCTGTTCGTCACCAGGCTGTCACTGTTTTCAGGCACCTGACAGTGATTAAAACACTGGGATTACTAGGAGGTCAGCTATGTGGTTGTTTTGTTTGTTTCCTAATCGTTACCGGAATTGATTCATCATTGGCCCATCCTTGATGCCATCAAGGGAGAATGGAAACACTTTGACAATCAAATTTATTTATAAAGCCCCTCTTACATCAGACTATTTCACAAAGTGCTGTACAGAAACCCAGCCTAAAACCCCAAACAGCAAGCAATGCAGGTGTAGAAGCACGGTGGCTAGGAAAAACTCCCTAGAAAGGCCAAAACCTAGGAAGAAACCTAGAGAGGAACCAGGCTATGAGGGGTGGCCAGTCCTCTTCTGGCTGTGCCAGGTGGAGATTATAACAGCACATGGCCAAGATGTCAAATGTTCATAGATGACCATCAGGGTCAAATAATAATAATCATAGTAGTTGTCGAGGGTGCAACAAGTCAGCACCTCAAGAGTAAATGTCAGTTGGCTTTTTATAGCCGATCATTGAGAGTATCTCTACCGCTCCTGCTGTCTCTAGAGAGTTGAAAACAGCAGGTCTGGGACAGGTAGCACGTCCGGTGAACAGGTCAGGGTTCCATAGCCGCAGGCAGAACAGTTGAAACTGGAGCAGCAGCACGGCCAGGTGGACTGGGGACAGCAAGGAGTGACACAAGATAAGACAGGAGAATTACACCAGATATAACAGACTGACCCTAGCCCCCGGCTCAAAGACTATTGCAGCATAGATACTGGAGGCTGAGACGAGGGGTCGAAGGACACTGTGGCCACTTTCGACAACACAGGCAGGATATAACCCCACCCACTTTGCCAAAGCACAGCCCCCACACCACTAGAGGGATATCTTCAACCACCAACTTACCATCCTGAGACCAGGCTGAGTATAGACTCCACACCACTAGAGGGCTATCAACAGACCAGGCTGAGTATAGACCCCACACCACTAGAGGGATATCAACAGACCAGGCTGAGTATAGACCCCACACCACTAGAGGGATATCAACAGACCAGGCTGAGTATAGACCCCACACCACTAGAGGGATATCAACAGACCAGGCTGAGTATAGACCCCACACCACTAGAGGGATATCAACAGACCAGGCTGAGTATAGACCCCACACCACTAGATGGATATCAACAGACCAGGCTGAGTATAGACCCCACACCACTAGAGGGATATCAACAGACCAGGCTGAGTATAGACCCCACACCACTAGAGGGATATCAACAGACCAGGCTGAGTATAGACCCCACACCACTAGAGGGATATCAACAGACCAGGCTGAGTATAGACCCCACACCACTAGAGGGATATCAACAGACCAGGCTGAGTATAGACCCCACACCACTAGAGGGATATCAACAGACCAGGCTGAGTATAGACCCCACACCACTAGAGGGATATCAACAGACCAGGCTGAGTATAGACCCCACACCACTAGAGGGATATCAACAGACTAGGCTGAGTGAGTTTCTCTCCATGTCTAGTCTTGCCCAACTCCATTTTGACCCCTGACCCCTACAGAATGTACTCAGAGGGGCACCCCTAGTCTCTTTGTGAAGACTAAAAGCTATTTAATTAGTGTAAAGAAATATGCCACAGATTCCATGTATTATACCAGATGGTAGGATACCATATTGATACCATAGTATTTCTAGTACTTACAGTAAGTAGCCACTTCTTTCATATCTACAAGGAATGGCTATGCTGTGTTGTTGTTTTCCTCTGGAAGACCACAGTGAACTCCCTATAGCCCCTCCCTCCTCCCTATAGCCCCTCCCTCCTCCCTGTAGCCCCTCCCTCCTCCCTGTAGCCCCTCCCTCCTCCCTGTAGCCCCTCCCTCCTCCCTGTAGCCCCTCCTCTCCCCCCCTATAGCCCCTCCTCTCCCCCCTCTACATTTATTTAGTTACACCTACTGTCGTTGTGTCAACATTGTTCCATTATTAAAGTGGTCAGTGGTTCCAAGTCGTGGAATATTGGGCAGCAGGGTTACGTAACCGGGTGGAGGCCGGCTAGTGATGGCTGTTTATCAGTCTGATGGTCTGGAGATAGAAGCTGTTTATCAGTCTGATGGTCTGGAGATAGAAGCTGTTTATCAGTCTGATGGCCTGGAGATAGAAGCTGTTTAACAGTCTGATGGTCTGGAGATAGAAGCTGTTTATCAGTCTGATGGTCTGGAGATAGAAGCTGTTTATCAGTCTGATGGCCTGGAGATAGAAGCTGTTTATCAGTCTGATGGTCTGGAGATAGAAGCTGTTTATCAGTCTGATGGCCTGGAGATAGAAGCTGTTTATCAGTCTGATGGCCTGGAGATAGAAGCTGTTTATCAGTCTGATGGCCTGGAGATAGAAGCTGTTTATCAGTCTGATGGCCTGGAGATAGAAGCTGTTTATCAGTCTGATGGTCTGGAGATAGAAGCTGTTTATCAGTCTGATGGTCTGGAGATAGAAGCTGTTTATCAGTCTGATGGCCTGGAGATAGAAGCTGTTTATCAGTCTGATGGTCTGGAGATAGAAGCTGTTTATCAGTCTGATGGTCTGGAGATAGAAGCTGTTTACCAGTCTGATGGCCTTGAGATAGAAGCTGTTTAACAGTCTGATGGTCTGGAGATAGAAGCTGTTTATCAGTCTGATGGCCTGGAGATAGAAGCTGTTTTTCAGTCTCTCGGGTTCCAGCTTTGATGCACCTGTACTGACCTCACCTTCTGGATGATAGCGGGGTGAACAGGCAGTGGCTCGGGTGGTTGTTGTCCTTGATGATCTTTTTGGCCTTCCTGTGACATCGGGTGGTGTAGGTGTCCTGGAGGGCAGGTAGTTTGCCCTCGGTGATGCGTCGGGCCGACAGCACCAAAGGACCAGTCCAATAACATTCAGCCGTGGGATGATTTTCCCTTCAGCGGATGGTTGGCCAGAACTAGTGTTGTCACGATGGGGACTGTTTACCGTATTACTGCCACACCAGCGGTCAAATTCCACGTGACCGTTGAGCCGTTGAGTCGCGGCGATCTCCTCTCGTGGACATGCGTTATCCAACCCGCTAACATTTACAAGTTGAGTCGTTTAGCAGACGCTCATATCCAGAGTAATTAGGGACTAAGTGCCGTGCTCAAGGGCACGTTGGCAGATTATTCACTTAGTCGGCTCGGGCATTCAAACTAGCGACCTTTCGGGTTACTGGCCCAACGCTCTTAACCGCAGGTTATCTGCCGCTCCATGGCCTGGTACTCAGCGCTCTATTATCCCTCCTACCTCTCAGACATTGCAAATGCAATCAAAACTCTTATCAAATGTATTTATATAGCCCTTCTTACATCAGCTGATATCTCAAAGTGCTGTACAGAAACCCAGACTAAAACCCCCAAACAGCAAGTAATGCAGATGTATCGTTTAAAAAAAAAAAAAAAGTCATGTGATGATCAATTTGAATAAAGAAATTCAACAACAGGTTGAAACTGATTGGGAAACGTGGTCACAGCGATTTCTAAGGTGATTGATTCATTCAAAACACTCATTACCATATTAGAGCTGATGCATAGGTTTATTGGTAATGGACTCCTGCCAAGGCTAGAAACTACTGGTCATTGGAGGGATATTCTCTAGTAGATTATGGAAGCTTTAGAAGGTTCTAGAAGTTTTAGGCTGATGGACTGCAGCCCATAATGGGGGGGTCTCAGCCCCAAATCCTTTATTTGGTTTAATAGCAGTGTGTACCGCTCAGTAAACAAATCTAACTGTGTATATCCCCCTCTCCTCCCCTCTCCTCCCCTCTCCCCTCTCCTCCCCTCTCCCCTCTCCTCCCCTCTCCCCTCTTCTCTCCTCTCCTCTCCCCTCTTCTCCCCTCTCCTCTCCTCTCACTCCCACTCCTCTCCTCTCCCCCACACTCCTCTCCCCCACACTCCTCTCCCCCACACTCCTCTCCCCCACACTCCTCTCCTCTCCTCCCCTCTCCTCCCCTCTTCTTCTCTCCTCCCCTCCTCTCTCCTCCCTCCCTCTCCTCTCCTCCAGTGTCCATTATCTGCTGTGTCTTCATGTTGTTCCTGTTCCTCTCTGAACTGAAAGGATTCATAGCCACTGAAATGTAAGTATGTACACACACCACCTCTTCCTCCACTAAATACTAAAAGTACCTGATATATATATTACTCACACCAACTCTACCTCCACTGACACATTAAATACTAAAAGTACCTGATATATATTTATATATTACTCACACCAACTCTACCTCCACTGACACATTAAATACTAAAAGTACCTGATATATATTTATATATTACTCACACCAACTCTACCTCCACTGACACATTAAATACTAAAAGTACCTGATATTTATATATATATATATACCCCTCTACCTCCACTAACACATTAAATACTAAAAGTACCTGACGTGCACATTATTTCCTGTGGTCTCAAACCCAGAGACATTCGGTGGAAGTTAATAAAACAGTCTGTTTATTGTTCTGTCTCCTGGTCCACATCTCGGGGTTTCCCCTAAAACACACAGACGTAGAAATACCCCTCACATACAGATGCTTTAACAGACATCATTCATAACCAACGAACTGTGAGTACAGTACATCACCATGTCTTCTGTCTTAACCACAGATCTTGGGTCAGGTTACCTTCACCCCGTGTCGTCTGAGATACAGTGGGGAAACTTATTTATTTATTTCACCTTTATTTAACCAGGTAGGCTGGTTGAGAACAAGTCCTTTATTTAACCAGGTAGGCTAGTTGAGAACAAGTCCTTTATTTAACCAGGTAGGCTAGTTGAGAACAAGTCCTTTATTTAACCAGGTAGGCTAGTTGAGAACAAGTCCTTTATTTAACCAGGTAGGCTAGTTGAGAACAAGTCCTTTATTTAACCAGGTGGCCAGTTGAGAAGAAGTTCTCATTTACAACTGCGACCTGGCCAAGATAAAGCAAAGCAGTTTGACAACATACAACAACACAGAGTTACACATGGAGTAAAACAAACATACAATCAATAATACAGTAGAACAAAAATCTATATACAGCATGTGTAAATGAGGTAGGATAAGAGAGGTAAGGCAATAAATAGGCCATGGTGGCGAAGTAATTACAATATAGCAATTAAACACTAGAATGGTAGGATGTACAGAAGATGAAGGTGCAAGTAGAGATACTGGGGTGCAAAGGATGAAGATAAATAAAATAAATACAGTATGGGGATGAGGTAGATTGGAGGGGCTATTTACAGATGGGCTATTTACAGATGCAGTGATCTGTGAGCTGGTCTGACAGCTGGTGCTTAAAGCTAGTGAGGGAGATGGGAAGTCCATGGTGGAGTTGACCTTGGTTATCCTAACCCTTAACTATTACATTGATGCCAACATATCTCACTCCAAATCAATGTTAGTTTGGGACTTCATCTCCCCTCCTTCATTTGTATATGGATCCTCGTTAGCTGATGCCATAACGACATCTGTTTGAGAGCTGATCTTCCTGGGGTCCATACGCACAACAAAAATACATTATAGACGTAAGAGTTTTACCATTTACGATGTTGGTTAGGGACTTCATCTATCCTTTCAATGCTGGACAAATCAGTGTTAATTAGGGACTTCATCTATCCTTTCAATGCAGGACAAATCAGTGTTAATTAGGGACCATCTATCCTTACAATGCTGGACAAATCAGTGTTAATTAGGGACCATCTATCCTTACAATGCTGGACAAATCAGTGTTAATTAGGGACTTCATCTATCCTTTCAATGCTGGACAAATCAGTGTTAATTAGGGACTTCATCTATCCTTTCAATGCTGGACAAATCAGTGTTTAATTAGGGACCATCTATCCTTACAATGCTGGACAAATCAATGTTAATTAGGGACCATCTATCCTTACAATGCTGGACAAATCAATGTTAATTAGGGACTTCATCTATCCTTACAATGCTGGACAAATCAGTGTTGGTTAGAGACCATCTATCCTTACAATGCTGGACAAATCAGTGTTAATTAGGGACCGTCTTTCCACTCTCTCTAGTCTTCACGCGGGAAATGTAAAAAAAAAAAAGGCCAAAATCTTATTTATTTCCTTTTTCTTTTAAAGACGCAACAAAGACAGAAAGGTAACGAGAGTGTTGATCAAGAATGAGGAAGTCTTGTGTTCATTATGATGCTTTCGTCTGGTGCCGTCACCAACACGGAGACATCTTTCTGACGGGTTATTAGGGCTGTGTGCATGAGTCCGCTTGAGATTGGGGGAGGAAGGAGTGTATAGCTTCTCCTGTGCTGGGTGAGATGAGCAAGAATGGAGAGGAGGACAGCTTATTTACGCTGGGCTGTGGGAGAGGTGGAGGGCAGGGGGAGGATGGTAAGGAAATTGGATGACAAAGAAGCACCAATGTACTTTTATCACAATTAGCAGGACGAGCAACATTGTGGGTACATTGTGACAGCTGGGGGTGAATCAGGACATTGGGACAGCTGGGGGTGAATCAGGACATTGTGACAGCTGGGGGTGAATCAGGACATTGTGGGTACATTGTGACAGCTGGGGGTGAAATCAGGACATTGTGGGTACATTGTGACAGCTGGGGGTGAAATCAGGACATTGTGACAGCTGGGGGTGAAATCAGGACATTGTGGGTACATTGTGACAGCTGGGGGTGAAATCAGGACATTGTGGGTACATTGTGACAGCTGGGGGTGAAATCAGGACATTGTGGGTACATTGTGACAGCTGGGGGTGAAATCAGGACATTGTGGGTACATTGTGACAGCTGGGGGTGAAATCAGGACATTGTGGGTACATTGTGACAGCTGGGGGTGAAATCAGGACATTGTGGGTACATTGTGACAGCTGGGGGTGAAATCAGGACATTGTGACAGCTGGGGGTGAATCACGACATTGAAAGGGATCTCTAACTAGATGGTTTATCTCTCCCACTTAGTGTGTTCCTTGAAAGATGCTCCTTGTTCTATAACTTGAATGCTTGTCTAAATTACCTACAGGTATATCTAACCTGTCTGTCTCTCTCTGTCTCTCTCTGTCTCTCTCTGTCTCTCTCTGTCTCTCTCTGTCTCTCTCTGTCTCTGTCTGTCTCTGTCTCTGTCTCTCTCTGTCTCTCTCTGTCTCTCTCTGTCTCGCTCTGTCTCGCTCTGTCTCGCTCTGTCTCGCTCTGTCTCTCTCTGTCTCTCTCTCTCTGCCGCTCTCTCTGTCTGTCTGTGTCGCTCTCTCTGTCTCTGTGTCGCTCTCTCTGTCTGTCTCTCTGTGTCGCTCTCTCTGTCTGTCTCTCTGTGTCGCTCTCTCTGTCTCTGTCTGTCTCTGTGTCTTATCTTCCCCCAGTGTTAACGAGCTGTATGTGGATGACCCTGATAAGAACAGTGGTGGGAAGATTGATGTGAGTTTGAACATCAGTTTGCCAAACTTACACTGTGATTGTGAGTATATTATACATTCATTCATATCCACTATTATATACTGTATTACTGTCTGAATGTACTAACTTTATATAGGAGGTCATTTATTAATACATACATACCATGTACACCTGTTGTATGACCCTGGGGTGGCAGCAGGTACATGGGATGTGAGGCCACCCACGTGTTTTCATCGAAATTACAAGTCAAATTGCAATATTTTGGTCCAAATCAGGCCTATAATTTCTTCCCAGTATTGTGCAGTCTCATGTGGCAGGGTGTGGAAATGATCTGAAATCAGATCATCTTTTGGTTGACGTTTTTGATTTGAAAAGTATAAAACCATCAGAATGGAGAAATCCCCATGAAAGTGTTGCCACCCTGAGGTCACGCACAACAACAACAGAAATACTCACTTGGGTGAAATGTTGGAATCGTGGAAATGGAATGATTCTATAGTTAGAATATACTACTGGGTACTTTGAATACAGTGTTTGTCATGACAACGAATGGAAAAAGAAGCCAGGGAGGCGTTGATAAAATTAGGAGTTAGAATACCAATAGGATCCCTATGGAGGTCTTATTGTGACAGGGTAGGAACCAAAGTGTTGATCAGTGTTTCCCAGGGGAGCGGAACTCTATAATCTTTCGCTACATTTTAAATGTTTTCTCTTATTTCAGGTAGTGATCATATTCATGCTTGGCCTATTCCTCTCGGATGTGGTAGATAGTGATTTAGGCCTACACCAGCACTGGTATCAGGCTATATAAAGGTGTCTGTATACATACACTACCGTTCAAAAGGAGTCAATTAGAAACGTCCTTGTTTTTAAAAGAAAAACACTTTTTTTTTTCTTTTTTTTGGTCCATTTTAAAATATTGGACAAAATCGTACACTAGTATTTTAGTTTCTAACTAACATACCATAGGTTTTCTATCTCGTTGCTCGGCACTGCCCCGTCATTCTAACTAACAAATCTACAAGCTTTTAGCCAATTCGTTCTGTGTCTGGCTCCTATTTTTATTTTATAGCTCATGGAAATATTGTCTAATTAACCACTGGTATTAGATTGCACTATCCCATTATTAGAAAGTGGGTTTTAATTATTCTGTTTGTCTTTGCCACTGATTGTAGAATCATAATGTTCTAGTGCTGTTATCTGAGAAAACCTTAGTTTACCGTGACCCTCACTACAATACTAACCATGGCTGCTGCATCCCCCAATCACAAAACAACAGAGAACATTGATATGGACCAAAGCTTTTGATGGGAAATCAGACATGACTAGGATACCATCTGGAGGGACCATCTGGAGGGACCATCTGGAGGGACCATCTGGAGGGACCATCTGGAGGGACCATGACTTGGAGACCATCTGGGGGGACCATCTGGAGGGACCATCTCTGGAGGGACCATCTCTGGAGGGACCATCTCTGGAGGGACCATCTCTGGAGGGACCATCTCTGGAGGGACAATGACTAGGATACAATCTGGAGGGACAGCCCCACCGTCAAACCCAAAAGTAGTGCATTATGGGCCCTGGTCAAAAGTAGGGCCCTACGGGGCCCCTTATTCAAAAGTGGGGCACTGGTCAAAAATAGGGCACTATGTAGGGAATAGGTTGAGACCCTACCACATTGTAGCATCAGATCAGTGATGACGATGTTGAGGTCACCGTAGGGCGTGTCTAGTGAGTCAGGCCAGTACAGAGAGAGAGCAGAATCACTGGTTAGTCCCTCACCATGACACACATCACAAACTGTGGGCTGTGACAAACCAGAGATTACACACACGTACGCAAGCACACACACATCACATGGTCAGTACAGAGACGTGGCCAGTACGGAGAGGTGACCATCACGTGGCCAGTACGGAGAGGTGACCATCACGTGGCCAGTACGGAGAGGTGACCAGTACGGAGAGGTGGCCATCACGTGGCCAGTACGGAGAGGTGGCCATCACGTGGCCAGTACGGAGAGGTGGCCATCACGTGGCCAGTACGGAGAGGTGGCCATCACGTGGCCAGTACGGAGAGGTGGCCATCACGTGGCCAGTACGGAGAGGTGGTCATCACTCCCTCATTGTACTGTATAATGACAGTATACTACCTCATTGTATTGAATTAGCAATATGTTTCTCCTTCCCTCTGACACATTTCTCCATGACGTAATAATATGTTCTTCACCTCGCGTTATGACAGATTTCATTGCCACATGACTCACAGAGTAACATAGTTATTTTATGAATTTCAGTTCCATGATGAAATATGTCAGTTTCAACCCACTCGGAGAGAGAGGGGGAGAGAGAGGGGGAGAGAGAGGGGGAGAGAGAGGGGGAGAGAGAGAGAGAGAGAGAGAGAGAGAGAGAGAGAGAGAGACAGTCTACTCAGTGTTACATATTTCTTCAGTTATATGGTTCTTCCATGTTCCTCCCTCCCTGGAATGACCTTTACAGACACTTTAACAAGCAAAGACTTGATCTTTGACTTCATGCAATAACACATGATGAATATAATGCCCCTCATCATTTTCCTCTGAGGGGCCTAGAGAGAGCATTTTTAAATGTTCAGAGTTTAAAAAAAAGAGAACCAGGAAATGACATCACACGGTCTACTTCTATAAATGTGTATTCGATATTTATCCCCTCCTATTTTTGAATGTTGTGAAATATT
>NC_042959.1:1471135-1493635 GCF_901001165.1 Salmo trutta
CTCTGTCTGTCTGTCTGTCTGTCTGTCTCGCTCTCTGTCTGTGTCTGTCTGTGCTGCTCTCTGTCTCTCGTCTCGCTCTGTCTGTCTGTCTGTCTGTCTCGTCTCTGCTCTGTCTGTCTGTCCTCTGTCATCTGCTCCTGTTGTCTGTCTGTCTGTCTGTCTTAGAATTCTTTGTTGGTTTGCGTAATCTCTCGGAAATACACTACATAGACAAAAGTATGTGGACACCCCTTTAAATTAGTGTATTCGGCTATTTCAGCCACACCCGTTGCTGACAGGTGTATAAAATTGAGCACACAGCCATGCAATCTCCAGAGACAAACATTGGCTGTAGAATGGCCTTGCTGAAGAGCTCAGTGACTTTCAACGTGGCACCGTCATAGGATGCCATCTTTCCAACAAGTCAGTTCATCAAATTTCTGCCTTGCTAGAGCTGCCCCGGTCAACTGCAAGGGCTGTTATTGTGAAGTGGAAACATCTAGGAGCAACAACGGCTCAGCCGTGAAGTGGTAGGCCACACAAGCTCACAGAACGAGACCGCCGAGTAAAAATCATCTGTTCTGGGTAGCAAACTGCCTCTGGAAGCAACGTCAGCACAATAACTGTTCCTCGGGAGCTTCATGAAATGGGTTTTCATCGCCGAGCAGCCGCACACAAGCCTTAGATCACCAAGCGTTGGCTGGAGTGGTGTAAAACTCGCCGCCATTGGACTCTGGAGCAGTGGAAACGTGTTCTCTGGAGTGATGAATCACGCTTCACCATCTGGCAGTCCAATGGATGAATCTGGGTTTGGCGGATGCCAGGAGAACGCTACCTGCCCCAATGCATAGTGCCAACTGTAAAGTTTGGTGGAGGAAGAATGGTCTGGGGCTGTTTTTCATGCTTTGGGAAATTTTAACGATACAGCACACAATGACATTCTAGATGATTCTGTGCTTCCAACTTTGTGGCAACAGTTTGGGGAAGGCCCTTTCCTGTTTCTGCGTGACAATGCCCTCGTGCACAAAGCAAGGTCCATACAGAAAGTGTTTATCGAGATCTGTGTGGAAGAACTTGACTGGCCTGCAGAGAGCCCTGACCTCAACCCCATCGAACACCTTTGGGTTGAATTGGAACGCCAACTGTGAGCCAGGCCTAATCGCCCAACATCAGTGACCTCACTAATACTCTTGTGGCTGAATGGAAGCAAGTCTCTGCAGCAATGTTCCAACATCTAGTGGAAAGCCTTCCCAGAAGAGTGGAGGCTGTTATAGCAGCAAAGGGGGGGACCAACTCCATATTAATGCCTTCCCAGAAGAGTGGAGGCTGTTATAGCAGCAAAGGGGGGACCAAGTCCATATTAAAGCCCATGATTTTGTAATGAGATGTTTGACGAGCAGGTGTCCACATACTGTTGGTCCTGTAGTGTATATGTTGAAGAGGGTGGGGCTCAAGCTGCATCCCTGTCTCACCCCACGGCCCTGTAGAAATAAGTGTTTTTTGTTGTTGCCTATTTTAACGGCGTGATGTTGTTGTGATTTTAGAATGTTTTTTTTTTTTTTAAATGTATTTATTTTTTGTCCCTCCCAACTCCGCTTTCCAACAATTTGTATCGCAGACCCTCGTGCCAAATTGAGTCAAACACACTTTTTTTTAAAGTACATAGTTAATAGGGGGGCATATGGGGGAGGGAATGCTGTCACCTCCAGGTAGGTGTTTGTCCCCCTGTGTGCTGAGGGTGTCAGGTTCTTGTCCAGTTCTGGCATTTAGGTCACCACTGACTAGTACATGTCCCTGGGCCTGGAAATGATTGATTTCCCCCTCCAGGATGGAGAAGCTGTCTTCATTATAGTATGGGGATTCTAGTGGGGGGATATAGGTAGGATGGAGAAGCTGTCTTCATTAAAGTATGGGGATTCTAGTGGGGGGATATAGGTAGGATGGAGAAGCTGTCTTCATTATAGTATGGGGATTCTAGTTGGGGGATATAGGTAGGATGGAGAAGCTGTCTTCATTATAGTATGGGGATTCTAGTGGGGGGATATAGGTAGGATGGAGAAGCTGTCTTCATTAAAGTATGGGGATTCTAGTGGGGGGATATAGGTAGGATGGAGAAGCTGTCTTCATTATAGTATGGGGATTCTAGTGGGGGGGTATAGGTAGGATGGAGAAGCTGTCTTCATTATAGTATGGGGATTCTAGTGGGGGGATATAGGTAGGATGGAGGAGCTGTCTTCATTAAAGTATGGGGATTCTAGTGGGGGAATATAGGTAGGATGGAGAAGCTGTCTTCATTAAAGTATGGGGATTCTAGTGGGGGGATATAGGTAGGATGGAGAAGCTGTCTTCATTATAGTATGGGGATTCTAGTGGGGGGATATAGGTAGGATGGAGAAGCTGTCTTCATTATAGTATGGGGATTCTAGTTGGGGGGATATAGGTAGCACACAGGAGAACATTTTTCTCTGTTGAGATCATTTCCTTTTGAATTTCTTGCCAAATGTAAAATGTTCCTGTTTTGATTAATTTAACAGTGGATTAGGTCTGCTCTATACCAAATTTGCATACTCATTGGCATACCCCCTGAGTACCTTCCCTGTTTCACACCTGGTAGTTTGGTGGATGGGACTACCAGCTCTCTGTAACCTAGAGGACAACCAGTGGGTCCGTCTCCTCTATACCACCTGGTAGTGTGGTGGATGGGACTACCAGCTCTCTGTAACCTAGAGGGCAACCAGTGGGTCCATCTCCTCTATACCACCTGGTAGTGTGGTGGATGGGGCTACCAGCTCTCTGTAACCTAGAGGGTAACCAGTGGGTCCATCTCCTCTATACCACCTGGTAGTTTGGTGGATGGGACTACCAGCTCTCTGTAACCTAGAGGGCAACCAGTGGGTCCATCTCCTCTATACCACCTGGTAGTGTGGTGGATGGGGCTACCAGCTCTCTGTAACCTAGAGGGCAACCAGTGGGTCCATCTCCTCTAAACCATGTTTCTTGTAGGATGGCAATACCTGTATTTCTGATATCTTTGATGAAGTCCAGGTTCCTTCTCTTTAGTCCAAAGGCAAATGACCTCAGGCCTTAGATATTCCAGGATGAGATAGTGAAGGCTTTGTTTCCATAAAGTGTCCAATGTTGTTAGTCGTGTGGTTTGGCCTCAGACCAGTAAGTGTGAGCAGAGCCTGCTGAGCATCTGGTACATGCCATTGGTTTGGGCTAGTGTAAGAGTGGGGGTTGGACCAGTTTGCCTGCTCACGGCCTGGGTGTATGTGTGACTTCCATGTTGAAGCCTGGTAGTGTGGTGGATGGATAATTTAATAGAGTGAGTTAGGTCTGATTTATATACCAAATTAGCATATCCATTAGCGTACCCCCTGACTATAGCATACCCATTAGCGTACCCCTGACTATAGCATATCCATTTGCGCACCCCCTGACTATAGCATATCCATTAGCGTACCCCCTGAACTATAGCATATCCATTAGCGTACCCCCTGAACTATAGCATATCCATTAGCGTACCCCCTGAACTATAGCATATCCATACCCGGCTGGTACCCAACAGAAATGATCTGACCACCGTTCTCTCTCTCTCCTCCAGTGGTGGGTCTTGATATCCAGGACGAGATGGGTCGCCATGAGGTGGGACACATAGACAACTCCATGAAGGTTCCTCTCAACCACGGATATGGCTGTCGCTTCGAGGGAGAGTTCACTATTAACAAAGTAACCTCTGACCCCCACTACACTGACCTCTGACCCCCCCCCCCCCCCCACTGTCTCTGTCTGTGTGGTGATATTGTCTCTGTCTGTGTGGTGATATTGTCTCTGTCTGTGTGGTGATATTGTCTCTGTCTGTGTGGTGATATTGTCTGTGTGGTGATATTGTCTGTGTGGTGATATTGTCTGTGTGGTGATATTGTCTGTGTGGTGATATTGTCTGTGTGGTAATATTGTCTGTGTGGTGATATTGTCTGTGTGGTGATATTGTCTGTGTGGTGATATTGTCTGTGTGGTGATATTGTCTCTGTCTGTGCGGTGATATTGTCTCTGTCTGTGCGGTGATATTGTCTCTCTGTGCGGTGATATTGTCTCTCTGTGCGGTGATATTGTCTCTCTGTGCGGTGATATTGTCTCTCTGTGCGGTGATATTGTCTCTGTCTGTGCGGTGATATTGTCTCTGTCTCTTTGCGGTGATATTGTCTCTGTCTCTGTGCGGTGATATTGTCTCTGTCTCTGTGCGGTGATATTGTCTCTGTCTCTTTGCGGTGATATTGTCTCTGTCTCTTTGCGGTGATATTGTCTCTGTCTCTGTGCGGTGATATTGTCTCTGTCTCTGTGCGGTGATATTGTCTCTGTCTCTGTGCGGTGATATTGTCTCTGTCTCTGTGCGGTGATATTGTCTCTGTCTCTGTGCGGTGATATTGTCTCTGTCTCTGTGCGGTGATATTGTCTCTGTCTCTGTGCGGTGATATTGTCTCTGTCTCTGTGTGGTGATATCGTCTCTGTGTGGTGATATCTGTGTGGTCTCCCTCCAGGTGCCAGGTAACTTCCACGTGTCGACCCACAGCGCCACAGCCCAGCCCCAGAGCCCTGACATGACACACCTCATACACAAGCTGGCCTTCGGGGAGAAACTACAGGTCAGGACAGTTCTATAGACACCCTCTCTATCTGAAACTACAGGTCTATAGACGCCCTCTCTATCTGAAACTACAGGTCCATAGACACCCTCTCTATCTGAAACTACAGGTCTATAGACGCCCTCTCTATCTGAAACTACAGGTCTATAGACGCCCTCTCTATCTGAAACTACAGGTCTATAGACGCCCTCTCTCTATCTGAAACTACAGGTCTATAGACGCCCCCTCTCTATCTGAAACTACAGGTCTATAGACGCCCCCTCTCTATCTGAAACTACAGGTCTATAGACGCCCCCTCTCTATCTGAAACTACAGGTCTATAGACGCCCCTCTCTCTCTGAAACTACAGGTCTATAGACGCCCCCTCTCTATCTGAAACTACAGGTCTATAGACGCCCCCTCTCTATCTGAAACTACAGGTCTATAGACGCCCCCTCTCTATCTGAAACTACAGGTCTATAGACGCCCCCTCTCTATCTGAAACTACAGGTCTATAGACGCCCCCTCTCTATCTGAAACTACAGGTCTATAGACGCCCCCTCTCTATCTGAAACTACAGGTCTATAGACGCCCCCTCTCTATCTGAAACTACAGGTCTATAGACGCCCTCTCTCTTATCCAACATCAACCTGCGTACTGACACATTGTGCACATGGGTACACACACACACAATGGAGAAGATAATATGTAAGATCCTCCTACATAAATACCTGTCTGTCTCTTGTCTTGTCTCGTTCCGTCTGTCTGTCTCGGGTCTGTCTGTCTGTCTCGGGTCTGTCTGTCTGTCTCGGGTCTGTCTCGGCTCCTGTCTGTCTGGGCTCCTGTCTGTCTGTCTCTGTCTGTCTGTCTGTGTCTGTCTCTCTGTCTCGTCTCGTCTCTCTGTCTGTCACGCTACAGGTGCAGAATGTCCAAGGAGCCTTTAATGCGTTGGGAGGAGCTGACAGGCTGAGCTCCAACCGTACGTAGAGATCTGTTTATCTCTGTCTGTTCTCATTAGAATCTCTCTGTCTGTCGCCATTAGAATCTCTCTGTCTGTCGTCATTAGAATCTCTCTGTCTGTTGCCATTAGAATCTCTCTGTCTGTTGCCATTAGAATCTCTCTGTCTGTTGCCATTAGAATCTCTCTGTCTGTTGCCATTAGAATCTCTCTGTCTGTCGCCATTAGAATCTCTGTCTGTCGTCATTAGAATCTCTCTGTCTGTCGCCATTAGTGTGTGTGTGTGTGTGACTAGCCTGTGTATGAGAAGTGTATGTCACTAGCCTGTGTGTGTGTGTGTGTGTGTGTGTGTGTGTGTGTGTCACTAGCCTGTGTATGAGAGGTGTGTGTGACTTGTTATAAAAGTTAATTTATGTTCCCTTGCAGCTCTGGCATCTCATGACTACATCCTAAAGATTGTCCCAACAGTCTATGAAGACCTGAGTGGGAAACAGAGGTTCTCCTACCAGTATACTGTAGCCAACAAGGTATGGCCTATAACTCTACCCTACCAGTATACTGTAGTCAACAAGGTATGGACTATAACTCTACCAGTATACTGTAGCCAACAAGGTATGGACTATAACTCTACCCTACCAGTATACTGTAGTCAACAAGGTATGGACTATAACTCTACCAGTATACTGTAGTCAACAAGGTATGGACTATAACTCTACCAGTATACTGTAGTCAACAAGGTATGGACTATAACTCTACCCTACCAGTATACTGTAGTCAACAAGGTATGGACTATAACTCTACCCTACCAGTATACTGTCGTCAACAAGGTATGGACTATAACTCTACCCTACCAGTATACTGTGGCCAACAAGGTATGGACTATAACCCTACCCTACCAGTATACTGTAGTCAACAAGGTATGGACTATAACTCTACCAGTATACTGTAGCCAACAAGGTATGGACTATAACTCTACCAGTATACTGTAGCCAACAAGGTATGGACTATAACTCTACCAGTATACTGTAGCCAATAAGGTATGGACTATAATTCTACCCTACCAGTATACTGTAGTCAACAAGGTATGGACTATAACTCTACCCTACCAGTATACTGTAGTCAACAAGGTATGGACTATAACTCTACCAGTATACTGTAGTCAACAAGGTATGGAATATAACTCTACCCTACCAGTATACTGTAGTCAACAAGGTATGGACTATAACTCTACCCTACCAATATACTGTAGTCAACAAGGTATGGACTATAACTCTACCAGTATACTGTAGTCAACAAGGTATGGGCTATAACCCTACCAGTATACTGTAGTCAACAAGGTATGGACTATAACTCTACCCTACCAGTATACTGTAGTCAACAAGGTATGGACTATAACTCTACCAGTATACTGTAGTCAACAAGGTATGGACTATAACTCTACCCTACCAGTATACTGTAGTCAACAAGGTATGGACTATAACTCTACCCTACCAATATACTGTAGTCAACAAGGTATGGACTATAACTCTACCAGTATACTGTAGTCAACAAGGTATGGGCTATAACCCTACCAGTATACTGTAGTCAACAAGGTATGGACTATAACTCTACCAGTATACTGTAGCCAACAAGGTATGGACTATAACTCTACCAGTATACTGTAGTCAACAAGGTATGGACTATAACTCTACCAGTATACTGTAGCCAACAAGGTATGGACTATAACTCTACCAGTATACTGTAGTCAACAAGGTATGGACTATAACCCTACCCTACCAGTATACTGTAGTCAACAAGGTATGGACTATAACTCTACCAGTATACTGTAGCCAACAAGGTATGGACTATAACTCTACCCTACCAGTATACTGTAGTCAACAAGGTATGTACTATAACCCTACCAGTATACTGTAGCCAACAAGGTATGGACTATAACTCTACCCTACCAGTATACTGTAGTCAACAAGGTATGGACTATAACTCTACTCTACCAGTATACTGTAGTCAACAAGGTATGGACTATAACTCTACCAGTATACTGTAGTCAACAAGGTATGGACTATAACTCTACCAGTATACTGTAGTCAACAAGGTATGGACTATAACTCTACTCTACCAGTATACTGTAGCCAACAAGGTATGGACTATAACTCTACCAGTATACTGTAGCCAACAAGGTATGGACTATAACTCTACCAGTATACTGTAGCCAACAAGGTATGGCCTATAACTCTACCAGTATACTGTAGCCAACAAGGTATGTACTATAGCCCTACCAGTATACTCTAGCCAACAAGGTATGGTCTATAACTCTACCAGTATACTGTAGTCAACAAGGTATGGACTATAACTCTACCAGTATACTGTAGCCAACAAGGTATGGACTATAACTCTACCAGTATACGGTAGCCAACAAGGTATGGACTATAACTCTACCCTACCAGTATACTGTAGTCAACAAGGTATGGACTATAACTCTACCAGTATACTGTAGCCAACAAGGTATGGACTATAACTCTACCAGTATACTGTAGCCAACAAGGTATGGACTATAACTCTACCAGTATACTGTAGCCAATAAGGTATGGACTATAATTCTACCCTACCAGTATACTGTAGTCAACAAGGTATGGACTATAACTCTACCCTACCAGTATACTGTAGTCAACAAGGTATGGACTATAACTCTACCAGTATACTGTAGTCAACAAGGTATGGAATATAACTCTACCCTACCAGTATACTGTAGTCAACAAGGTATGGACTATAACTCTACCCTACCAATATACTGTAGTCAACAAGGTATGGACTATAACTCTACCAGTATACTGTAGTCAACAAGGTATGGGCTATAACCCTACCAGTATACTGTAGTCAACAAGGTATGGACTATAACTCTACCCTACCAGTATACTGTAGTCAACAAGGTATGGGCTATAACTCTACCAGTATACTGTAGTCAACAAGGTATGGACTATAACTCTACCCTACCAGTATACTGTAGTCAACAAGGTATGGACTATAACTCTACCCTACCAATATACTGTAGTCAACAAGGTATGGACTATAACTCTACCAGTATACTGTAGTCAACAAGGTATGGGCTATAACCCTACCAGTATACTGTAGTCAACAAGGTATGGACTATAACTCTACCAGTATACTGTAGCCAACAAGGTATGGACTATAACTCTACCAGTATACTGTAGTCAACAAGGTATGGACTATAACTCTACCAGTATACTGTAGCCAACAAGGTATGGACTATAACTCTACCAGTATACTGTAGTCAACAAGGTATGGACTATAACCCTACCCTACCAGTATACTGTAGTCAACAAGGTATGGACTATAACTCTACCAGTATACTGTAGCCAACAAGGTATGGACTATAACTCTACCCTACCAGTATACTGTAGTCAACAAGGTATGTACTATAACCCTACCAGTATACTGTAGCCAACAAGGTATGGACTATAACTCTACCCTACCAGTATACTGTAGTCAACAAGGTATGGACTATAACTCTACTCTACCAGTATACTGTAGTCAACAAGGTATGGACTATAACTCTACCAGTATACTGTAGTCAACAAGGTATGGACTATAACTCTACCAGTATACTGTAGTCAACAAGGTATGGACTATAACTCTACTCTACCAGTATACTGTAGCCAACAAGGTATGGACTATAACTCTACCAGTATACTGTAGCCAACAAGGTATGGACTATAACTCTACCAGTATACTGTAGCCAACAAGGTATGGCCTATAACTCTACCAGTATACTGTAGCCAACAAGGTATGTACTATAGCCCTACCAGTATACTCTAGCCAACAAGGTATGGTCTATAACTCTACCAGTATACTGTAGTCAACAAGGTATGGACTATAACTCTACCAGTATACTGTAGCCAACAAGGTATGGACTATAACTCTACCAGTATACGGTAGCCAACAAGGTATGGACTATAACTCTACCAGTATACTGTAGTCAACAAGGTATGGACTATAACTCTACCAGTATACCGTAGCCAACAAGGTATGGACTATAACTCTACCCTACCAGTATACTGTAGTCAACAAGGTATGGACTATAACTCTACCAGTATACTGTAGCCAACAAGGTATGGCCTATAACTCTACCCTACCAGTATACTGTAGTCTACAAGGTATGGACTATAAGTCTACCAGTATACTGTAGTCAACAAGGTATGGACTATAACCCTACCAGTATACTGTAGTCAACAAGGTATGGACTATAACTCTACTCTACCAGTATACTGTAGCCAACAAGGTATGGACTATAACCCTACCCTACCAGTATACTGTAGTCAACAAGGTATGGACTATAACCCTACCCTACCAGTATACTGTAGTCAACAAGGTATGGGCTATAACTCTACCAGTATACTGTAGTCAACAAGGTATGGGCTATAACTCTACCCTACCAGTATACTGTAGCCAACAAGGTATGGACTATAACTCTACCCTACCAGTATACTGTAGCCAACAAGGTATGGACTATAACCCTACCCTACCAGTATACTGTAGCCAACAAGGTATGGGCTATAACTCTACCAGTATACTGTAGCCAACAAGGTATGGACTATAACTCTACCAGTATACTGTAGCCAACAAGGTATGGACTATAACCCTACCAGTATACTGTAGCCAACAAGGTATGGTCTATAACTCTACCAGTATACTGTAGTCAACAAGGTATGGACTATAACTCTACCCTACCAGTATACTGTAGTCAACAAGGTATGGACTATAACTCTTCTCTACCAGTATACTGTAGCCAACAAGGTATGGACTATAACCCTACCAGTATACTGTAGTCAACAAGGTATGGACTATAAGTCTACCAGTATACTGTAGTCAACAAGGTATGGGCTATAACCCTACCAGTATACTGTAGTCAACAAGGTATGGACTATAACTCTACCAGTATACTGTAGCCAACAAGGTATGGACTATAACCCTACCAGTATACTGTAGTCAACAAGGTATGAACTATAACCCTACCCTACCAGTATACTGTAGCCAACAAGGTATGGACTATAACTCTACCAGTATACTGTAGCCAACAAGGTATGGACTATAACTCTACCAGTATACTGTAGTCAACAAGGTATGGGCTATAACCCTACCAGTATACTGTAGCCAACAAGGTATGGACTATAACCCTACCAGTATACTGTAGCCAACAAGGTATGGACTATAACCCTACCCTACCAGTATACTGTAGCCAACAAGGTATGGACTATAACTCTACCAGTATACTGTAGCCAACAAGGTATGGACTATAACTCTACCCTACCAATATACTGTAGTCAACAAGGTATGGACTATAACTCTACCCTACCAATATACTGTAGTCAACAAGGTATGGACTATAACTCTACCAGTATACTGTAGTCAAGAAGGTATGGGCTATAACTCTACCAGTATACTGTAGCCAACAAGGTATAGGGAATAACTATACCAGTATACGGTAGCCAACAAGGTATGGACTATAACTCTACCAGTATACTGTAGCCAACAAGGTATGAACTATAACTCTACCAGTATACTGTAGCCAACAAGGTATGGCCTATAACCCTACCAGTATACTGTAGCCAACAAGTTATGAACTATAACTCTACCAGTATACTGTAGCCAACAAGGTATGGACTATAACTCTACCAGTATACTGTAGTCAACAAGGTAAGGACTATAACTCTACCCTACCAGTATACTGTAGCCAACAAGGTATGGACTATAACTCTACCCTACCAGTATACTGTAGCCAACAAGGTATGGACTATAACCCTACCAGTATACTGTAGCCAACAAGGTATGGACTATAACTCTACCAGTATACTGTAGTCAACAAGGTATGGACTATAACTCTACCAGTATACTGTAGTCAACAAGGTATGGACTATAACTCTACCGGTATACTGTAGTCAACAAGGTATGGACTATAACCCTACCAGTATACTGTAGTGAACAAGGTATGGACTATAACTCTACTCTACCAGTATACTGTAGTCAACAAGGTATGGACTATAACTCTACCAGTATACGGTAGCCAACAAGGTATGGACTATAACTCTACCAGTATACTGTAGCCAACAAGGTATGGACTATAACTCAACCAGTACACTGTAGCCAACAAGGTATGGACTATAACTCTACCAGTATACTGTAGTCAACAAGGTATGGACTATAATTCTACCAGTATACTGTAGTCAACAAGGTATGGCATATAACTCTACCAGTATACTGTAGTCAACAAGGTATGTACTATAACCCTACCAGTATACTCTAGCCAACAAGGTATGGACTATAACTCTACCAGTATACTGTAGTCAACAAGGTATGTACTATAACCCTACCAGTATACTCTATCCAACAAGGTATGGACTATAACTCTACCAGTATACTGTAGCCAACAAGGTATGGGCTATAACTCTACCAGTATACTGTAGTCAACAAGGTATGTACTATAGCCCTACCAGTATACTCTAGCCAACAAGGTATGGTCTATAACTCTACCAGTATACTGTAGCCAACAAGGTATGGACTATAACCCTACCAGTATACTGTAGCCAACAAGGTATGGACTATAACTCTACCAGTATACTGTAGTCAACAAGGTATGGGCTATAACTCTACCAGTATACTGTAGCCAACAAGGTATGGCATATAACTCTACCAGTATACTGTAGCCAACAAGGTATGGACTATAACTCTACCAGTATACTGTAGCCAACAAGGTATGGACTATAACTCTACCTGTATACTGTAGTCAACAAGGTATGGACTATAACTCTACCAGTATACTGTAGCCAACAAGGTATGGACTATAACCCTACCAGTATACTGTAGTCAACAAGGTATGGCCTATAACTCTACTCCACCAGTATACTGTAGCCAACAAGGTATGGACTATAACCCTACCAGTATACTGTAGCCAACAAGGTATGGACTATAACCCTACCCTACCAGTATACTGTAGCCAACAAGGTATGGCCTATAACTCTACTCCACCAGTATACTGTAGTCAACAAGGTATGTACTATAGCCCTACCAGTATACTCTAGCCAACAAGGTATGGTCTATAACTCTACCAGTATACTGTAGCCAACAAGGTATGAACTATAACTCTACCAGTATACTGTAGCCAACAAGGTATGGACTATAACTCTACCCTACCAGTATACTGTAGTCAACAAGGTATGGACTATAACTCTACCAGTATACTGTAGCCAACAAGGTGGCTCAGTTGGTAGAGCGTGGTGTTTGCAACGCCAGCATGGTGTGTGCAACGCCAGGGTTGTGGGTTCGATTCCCATGGTGGGCCAGTACAAAAAAAACAAAAAAAATAATGCATGAAATGTATGCATTCACTACTGTAAGTCGCTCTGGATAAGAGCGTCTGCTAAATGACTAAAATGTAAATGTAATGTAAATGTATGGACTATAACCCTACTCCACCAGTATACTGTAGCCAACAAGGTATGGACTATAACTCTACCAGTATACTGTAGCCAATAAGGTATGGTCTATAACTCTACCAATATACTGTAGCCAATAAGGTATGGACTATAACTCTACCAGTATACTGTAGCCAACAAGGTATGGACTATAACTCTACCAGTATACTGTAGCCAATAAGGTATGGACTATAACTCTACCAGTATACTGTAGCCAACAAGGTATGGACTATAACTCTACCAGTATACTGTAGCCAACAAGGTATGGACTATAACTCAACCAGTACACTGTAGCCAACAAGGTATGGACTATAACTCTACCAGTATACTGTAGTCAACAAGGTATGGACTATAATTCTACCAGTATACTGTAGTCAACAAGGTATGGCATATAACTCTACCAGTATACTGTAGTCAACAAGGTATGTACTATAACCCTACCAGTATACTCTAGCCAACAAGGTATGGACTATAACTCTACCAGTATACTGTAGTCAACAAGGTATGTACTATAACCCTACCAGTATACTCTATCCAACAAGGTATGGACTATAACTCTACCAGTATACTGTAGCCAACAAGGTATGGGCTATAACTCTACCAGTATACTGTAGTCAACAAGGTATGTACTATAGCCCTACCAGTATACTCTAGCCAACAAGGTATGGTCTATAACTCTACCAGTATACTGTAGCCAACAAGGTATGGACTATAACCCTACCAGTATACTGTAGCCAACAAGGTATGGACTATAACTCTACCAGTATACTGTAGCCAACAAGGTATGGACTATAACTCAACCAGTACACTGTAGCCAACAAGGTATGGACTATAACTCTACCAGTATACTGTAGTCAACAAGGTATGGACTATAATTCTACCAGTATACTGTAGTCAACAAGGTATGGCATATAACTCTACCAGTATACTGTAGTCAACAAGGTATGTACTATAACCCTACCAGTATACTCTAGCCAACAAGGTATGGACTATAACTCTACCAGTATACTGTAGTCAACAAGGTATGTACTATAACCCTACCAGTATACTCTATCCAACAAGGTATGGACTATAACTCTACCAGTATACTGTAGCCAACAAGGTATGGGCTATAACTCTACCAGTATACTGTAGTCAACAAGGTATGTACTATAGCCCTACCAGTATACTCTAGCCAACAAGGTATGGTCTATAACTCTACCAGTATACTGTAGCCAACAAGGTATGGACTATAACCCTACCAGTATACTGTAGCCAACAAGGTATGGACTATAACTCTACCAGTATACTGTAGTCAACAAGGTATGGACTATAACTCTACCAGTATACTGTAGCCAACAAGGTATGGACTATAACTCTACCAGTATACTGTAGCCAACAAGGTATGAACTATAACTCTACCAGTATACTGTAGCCAACAAGGTATGGAC
Organism: Salmo trutta; assembly: GCF_901001165.1. NCBI lineage: Eukaryota > Metazoa > Chordata > Actinopteri > Salmoniformes > Salmonidae > Salmo > Salmo trutta. The sequence continues at coordinate 1,485,615 of NC_042959.1, forward strand.
TATAACTCTACCCTACCAGTATACTGTAGTCAACAAGGTATGGACTATAACTCTACCAGTATACTGTAGCCAACAAGGTGGCTCAGTTGGTAGAGCGTGGTGTTTGCAACGCCAGCATGGTGTGTGCAACGCCAGGGTTGTGGGTTCGATTCCCACGGTGGGCCAGTACAAAAAAAACAAAAAAAATAATGCATGAAATGTATGCATTCACTACTGTAAGTCGCTCTGGATAAGAGCGTCTGCTAAATGACTAAAATGTAAATGTAATGTAAATGTATGGACTATAACCCTACTCCACCAGTATACTGTAGCCAACAAGGTATGGACTATAACTCTACCAGTATACTGTAGCCAATAAGGTATGGTCTATAACTCTACCAATATACTGTAGCCAATAAGGTATGGACTATAACTCTACCAGTATACTGTAGCCAACAAGGTATGGACTATAACTCTACCAGTATACTGTAGCCAATAAGGTATGGACTATAACCCTACCAGTATACTGTAGCCAATAAGGTATGGACTATAACTCTACCAGTATACTGTAGCCAACAAGGTATGGACTATAACTCTACCAGTATACTGTAGCCAATAAGGTATGGACTATAACTCTACCAGTATACCGTAGCCAACAAGGTATGGACTATAACTCTACCAGTATACTGTAGCCAACAAGGTATGGACTATAACTCTACCCTACCAGTATACTGTAGTCAACAAGGTATGGACTATAACTCTACCAGTATACTGTAGCCAACAAGGTATGGACTATAACTCTACCAGTATACTGTAGCCAATAAGGTATGGACTATAACTCTACCAGTATACTGTAGCCAATAAGGTATGGACTATAACTCTACCAGTATACTGTAGCCAACAAGGTATGGACTATAACTCTACCAGTATACTGTAGCCAATAAGGTATGGACTATAACTCTACCAGTATACTGTAGCCAACAAGGTATGGACTATAACTCTACCAGTATACTGTAGCCAATAAGGTATGGACTATACCCTAAAATAATAATATAAAGTAACAATAATGAGTATATATCCATGTATATAGCCTCATTATTGTTACTTTTTATTATTATTTTTATTTTTTTAACTTAAAATATTTACTAAATATACTAAACTCTATTTTCTTAACTGCATTGTTGTTTAAGGGCTTGTAAGTAAGCATTTCACTGTAAGGTCTACACCAGTTGTACTCGGCGCATGTGACAAATAAAAAATGTGATCCCTGGACTTTTCAAGAGGGACTTAGTCAAAAACGACAATCGTTTGAAAAGTAATATCAAAGATAAAAACGCATGTTATGCAACCAGTAAACATGTCTTCTCTCTCTCTGTCCCGCCCCTGCAGGAGTACGTAGCCTATAATAACATTACATATTATAACCAACCAGTAAACATGTCTTCTCTCTCTCTGTCCCGCCCCTGCAGGAGTACGTAGCCTATAATAACATTACATATTATAACCAACCAGTAAACATGTCTTCTCTCTCTCTGTCCCGCCCCTGCAGGAGTACGTAGCCTATAATAACATTACATATTATAACCAACCAGTAAACATGTCTTCTCTCTCTCTGTCCCACCCCTGCAGGAGTACGTAGCCTATAATAACATTACATATTATAACCAACCAGTAAACATGTCTTCTCTCTCTCTGTCCCGCCCCTGCAGGAGTACGTAGCCTATAATAACATTACATATTATAACCAACCAGTAAACATGTCTTCTCTCTCTCTGTCCCGCCCCTGCAGGAGTACGTAGCCTATAGCCACACAGGAAGGATTATCCCAGCTATCTGGTACCGCTATGACCTCAGTCCAATCACAGTCAAGTACACAGAGAAGAGACAACCCCTCTACCGGTTCATAACTACGGTATGTTACCCTAACCGCTAACCCCTGACCTTAGCTTCAACCCTAACCGCTAACCCCTGACCTTAGCTTCAACCCTAACCGCTAGCCTCATGTCTACATCCTGGTTCACCCCTAACCGCTAACCCCTAAACCCTAGCCCTAGCTTCAACCACAACCCTAACCCCTAACCCCTGACCTTAGCTTCAACCCTAACCCCTAGCCTCATGTCTACATCCTGGTTCACCCCTAACCCCTATCCCTAGCTCTGACCCTAGCTTCAACCACAACCCTAACCGCTAACCCCTAGCCCTAGCTTCAACCACAACCCTAACCGCTAACCCCTAGCTTCAACCCTAACCGCTAACCCCTAGCTTCAACCCTAACCGCTAACCCCTAGCTTCAACCCTAACCGCTAACCCCTATACCTAGCTTCAACCCTAACCGCTAACCCCTATACCTAGCTTCAACCCTAACCGCTAACCCCTAGCCCTAGCTTCAACCCTAACCGCTAACCCCTAACCCTAGCTTCAACCCTAACCGCTAACCCCTAGCTTCAACCCTAACCGCTAACCCCTATACCTAGCTTCAACCCTAACCGCTAACCCCTATCCCTAGCTTCAACCCTAACCCCTAGCCCTAGCTTCAACCCTAACCGCTAACCCCTAACCCTAGCTTCAACCCTAACCCCTAGCCCTAGCTTCAACCCTAACCGCTAACCCCTAACCCTAGCTTCAACCCTAACCCCTAGCCCTAGCTTCAACCCTAACCGCTAACCCCTATCCCTAGCTTCAACCCTAACCGCTAACCCCTGAGCCTAGCTTCAACCCTAACCCCTGACCGCTATCCCCTGACCCTAGCTTCAACCCTAACCCCTGACCGCTAACCCCTGACCTTAGCTTCAACCCTAACTCTAACCCCTAACCTCATGTCCACATCCTGATTCATCCTAACCCCTGACCTTAACCCATAACCCTAACCTGTCCTCCGTCTCCCCTCCAGATCTGTGCTATCATCGGTGGGACGTTCACGGTAGCAGGCATCATAGACTCCTGTATATTCACAGCCTCCGAGGCCTGGAAGAAGATCCAGATAGGAAAGATGTCCTGAGGACATATCACTACGCTGCCCTGAGGACGCATCACTACGTATCACTACGCCCCCATAAAACCTATTTATAACATCAGAAGGGCGTATTTCAATAGTCTACAGACTTCCTCTCCTTCACCTGCTAGAATAATAACAATACTAAATACCATTTAGCTGAAGGTAGTTTCCAGAGCAACTTAGTCATGATACACATTTTTCTTCATGGGTGACCCCAGCGGGAATCGAACCCACCATCCTGTCGTTACAAAGTGCCATGCTCTACCAACTGAGCCCTACATTCCTTCATCTGTCAGAGCAGATGAAGGAAAGGAGACGAGGCGAGGAAGCGACTCTAGACCATTGAGATGCGCCCAGAGACTAGCAGTATATTTCCCCACATGACAACAGGATGGATGGTTAACTGATTGGTTTTCATATGAACCTGTGCAATCACTAGGGCATGTCCAAATGGCACCGTTTTACCCTTTTATAGTGCACTTCTTTTGGAGCCTCATAAATAGTGCACTTCTTTTGGCGCCTCATAAATGGTGCACTATGAATTAAATAGGGTGGTAAAATGTAGTAATTTGTCATCAAATTTTCTCTCCTGTGTTACTTTCAAATGTTTTTTTTTGTTTTTTTTAACAAAATATTTTGTACTTTGTGACATGAAGTGAGTATGAACTGTCTCTTTCAGGTGTAAAATACCACATTGTAACATAACATACTGTATTTATGATTGTATTGTGGAATGAATCATACTGTCACATCAAGCCATTGGAAATATAATGAATCAATTGTGCCTTAGGTTTTTTTTCGAAGCCCATGTCATACAGTATGTCTCTCAAATCAAGTGTTTTCAGCTTTCTGGATCGTTTGGTTTCTCATTTCAATGTTGACTGAACCAGGGTTTTCTTATTGTCATTTCATAATGCTGAATCTATTACGCTATTGACTGAATAATGGATCAACTCTAGAACTAGTCTTGGTTTGTAGAACTAGTCTTGGTTTGTAGAACTAGTCTTGGTACTAGAACTAGTCTTGGTTCTAGAACTAGTCTTGGTTCTAGAACTAGTCTTGGTTTGTAGAACTAGTCTTGGTTTGTAGAACTAGTCTTGGTACTAGAACTAGTCTTGGTTCTAGAACTAGTCTTGGTTCTAGAACTACAACATGGTCAGTGTTTACTGCCCCCTCTCCCTTTTTCTAGAATGTTTCCTAATTCCATTGTAACTGACCGTACTGACCGTACTATCTGTTCAATGTCCTTGTGTCAAATCCATTGAGTATGAAGTTATTTTTGGTTTTATCTACTTTCTGAAAATGTTCAAAGGATTTTGACGTCTTTATTTTTTTTTGCCAAAAAGAGAGAAATAATAGAATTTTCTTTGTTTCTTCTCATGTTTTACTGTATGTAAACGTGTGTATTCTTTTGATAACAGTCGGTATTATCTGTTTGACGTTGTTACAGGGTTTCTGTGGGAACGGAGGGAACTGTTCAGTTATAAGGGCTATATCCCAAATGTCACCCTATCGCCAATGTAGTGCATGACTTTTAGACCAATCATCAAAAGTAGTGCACTACACAGGGAATAGGGTGCCGCCAAGATGTTCTTTATCAATGGTCTCATCACTACCATGACAACTAAGATGAAGGCCATTGATAAATAGAAGTCTTTGTTAGAACTGGTATTACTGGACGAGGTCAGACATTTTCCTGTCATGAAAGAAGCAGATGATGTGTGATCAATGCAACAACCAGTAAAGTTACTTTAGCAACCACGGTGTCCCAGTTCCTACTTCCTCATAGCAACCACGGTGTCCCAGTTCCTACTTCCTCATAACAACCACGGTGTCCCAGTTCCTACTTCCTCATAACAACCACGGTGTCCCAGTTCCTACTTCCTCATGACAACCACGGCGTCCCAGTTCCTACTTCCTCATAACAACCGCGGCGTCCCAGTTCCTACTTCCTCATGACAACCACGGTGTCCCAGTTCCTACTTCCTCATAACAACCACGGCGTCCCAGTTCCTACTTCCTCATAACAACCACGGCGTCCCAGTTCCTACTTCCTCATAACAACCGCGGCGTCCCAGTTCCTACTTCCTCATAACAACCGCGGCGTCCCAGTTCCTACTTCCTCATGACAACCACGGCGTCCCAGTTCCTACTTCCTCGTGACAACCACGGCGTCCCAGTTCCTACTTCCTCGTGACAACCGCGGTGTCCCAGTTCCTACTTCCTCGTGACAACCGCGGCGTCCCAGTTCCTACTTCCTCATGACAACCGCGGCGTTCCAGTTCCTACTTCCTCGTGCGAGCGAGCATCTGGCCGGGCGACTCACTACTTTATTTTCTCCTTCACTTTATTTACATCTCCTCTGCTCCCTCATCCCTCCTTCAGTCAGGTAGATATTCGCTCCCCCACCTTGTCTGTCCCAAATGGCTCTACTGTTACCCGGAGCCCTAAAGGCCCTGGTCAATAGTACTGCTTTCAATAGGGAGCCATTTGGGATGCACCCTAGACAAGCCAGTAGACTGAGACCAATCTAGAGTTCTAGACCGTCAGAACCAGTCGCGTCATCTGGAGGAGAGCAATGTTAAGTCATGTCATCTGGAGGAGAGCCACGTTAAGTCCATTCTCCCCCTCACTCTAGTGACCTCATGAGATGTTGTACTACAGATCAGACTAACATCATATATATATATATATATATATATATATATATATATATGACGTTTGGACACTTCCCCTATCGCTATCATTAGCAAAATAACAGACCTGAGACATGACTAAAGAAGATATATTTCTTTATTTTCATATTTTTGTACAAATAAACAAAAGCTTACTCTGTATAATACTTTGGGTTTGACATACTACTGCCACCCAGTGGTTGGTTAGAGAACTGCAGGTACAGACGGCTTAGTCCAGTATGGGCTGGTTGGCCATAGAGGGGAAGGAGGGAAGGAGTGACAGCAAGGAAGAGAGGGGAAGGAGTGACAGCAAGGAAGAGAGGGGAAGGAGTGACAGCAAGGAAGAGAGGGGAAGGAGTGACAGCAAGGAAGAGAGGGGAAGGAGTGACAGCAAGGAAGAGAGGGGAAGGAGTGACAGCAAGGAAGAGAGGGGAAGGAGTGACAGCAAGGAAGAGAGGGGAAGGAGTGACAGCAAGGAAGAGAGGGGAAGGAGTGACAGCAAGGAAGAGAGGGGAAGGAGTGACAGCAAGGAAGAGAGGGGAAGGAGTGACAGCAAGGAAGAGAGGGGAAGGAGGGGGATTGAGTATACTATAATATACTCCCAACCCTTGTGGCAAGACTTGAATCTGAACTATTGGAACCCACTGTCAATCACATGTTGGAGGAGGAGGGGCTAACCCACTGTAGCCAATCACTGGTTGGAAGAGGAGGAGGAGCTAACCCAGTGTAGCCAATCGTAGGTTGGAGAAGGAGGAGCTAACCCACTGTAGCCAATCACAGGTTGGAGGAGGAGGAGCTAACCCACTGTAGCCAATCACAGGTTGGAGGATGCGAGGCAGCGTGTATCATCAGGGGAGGAGAAGAAGTCCAGGACCCTCCCCTCCTCTGACAGCTGACCGTACTCGTTGTTGTAAAAGGTCTGGCCAGAGAGCTGGGAGAGGAAGGCTGGTCGGTGTCTGGAACTAACGGAGCTACCGCTGGACTCTACCAACACCAGGCGCTCTGTACTACTGGGGAGGGGAGAGGGGGAGGGTGGAGGTAGAGGTGGATGGGGGAGGGGAGGTAGAGGTGGAGAGGTGGACGGGGGAGGGGAGGGTGGGGGGAGAGGAGGGTGGAGGTAGAGAGGTGGAGAGGAGGGGAGAGGTGGAGGGAGGAGGAGGGGAGAGGAGGAGAGGAGGAGAGGTGGAGGAGAGGAGAGGAGGGGAGAGGTGGAGGAGGAGGGGAGAGGTGGAGGAGGGGAGAGGAGAGGAGAGGAGAGGAGGGAAGGGGGGAGGAGGAGGGGAGAGGTGGAGGAGGGGAGAGGAGAGGAGAGGAGAGGAGGGAAGGGGGGAGGTGGAGGGGAGAGGTGACAGCTGTTAGGACAAATGTTATTTTTTTGACACCAGTTTTTTTAAAACATTTTAAAAAAACAGACGACTTGTCATATTAATGGTGCTATTGGTTAAGGGCATGATGCTATTGGTATGTTAAACATACTTGGCTCCTCTGTGTTGGATCATCTCAAACTCCTCTGACGCCAGAACCATCCCACTGTCTGTCTGGTTGTCCTGGGGAGAGAACAAAAGGAGTCAAGGGCTTAGCATGTTGACCTGTTTAGATAACTGGAGACTAGCTTAGCATGTTGACCTGTTTAGGCAACTGGAGACTAGCTTAGCATGTTGACCTGTTTAGGCAACTGGAGACTAGCTTAGCATGTTGACCTGTTTAGGCAACTGGAGACTAGCTTAGCATGTTGACCTGTTTAGGCAACTGGAGACTAGCTTAGCATGTTGACCTGTTTAGGCAACTGGAGACTAGCTTAGCATGTTGACCTGTTTAGGCAACTGGAGACTAGCTTAGCATGTTGACCTGTTTAGGCAACTGGAGACTAGCTTAGCATGTTGACCTGTTTAGGCAACTGGAGACTAGCTTAGCATGTTGACCTGTTTAGATAACTGGAGACTAGCTTAGCATGTTGACCTGTTTAGATAACTGGTGACTAGCTTAGCATGTTGACCTGTTTAGATAACTGGAGACTAGCTTAGCATGTTGACCTGTTTAGATAACTGGAGACTAGCTTAGCATGTTGACCTGTTTAGATAACTGGAGACTAGCTTAGCATGTTGACCTGTTTAGATAACTGGAGACTAGCTTAGCATGTTGACCTGTTTAGATAACTGGAGACTAGCTTAACATGTTGACCTGTTTTAGATAACTGGAGACTAGCTTAGCATGTTGACCTGTTTAGATAACTGGAGACTAGCTTAACATGTTGACCTGTTTAGATAACTGGTGACTAGCTTAGCATGTTGACCTGTTTAGATAACTGGAGACTAGCTTAGCATGTTGACCTGTTTAGATAACTGGAGACTAGCTTAGCATGTTGACCTGTT
>NC_042959.1:1498635-1513811 GCF_901001165.1 Salmo trutta
TAATATCAGTCCTTATCATCCTACAGAATATAATATCAGTTAGTCTTATAATCCTACAGAATATAATATCAGTTAGTCTTATCATCCTACAGAATATAATATCAGTCCTTATCATCCTACAGAATATAATATCAGTCCTTATCATCCTACAGAATATAATATCAGTCCTTATCATCCTACAGAATATAATATCAGTCCTTATCATCCTACAGAATATAATATCAGTCCTTATCATCCTAAAGAATATAATTTCAGTCCTTATCATCCTATAGAATATAATATCAGTCCTTATCATCCTACAGAATATAATATCAGTCCTTATCATCCTACAGAATATAATATCAGTTAGTCTTATCATCCTACAGAATATAATATCAATCCTTATCATCCTACAGAAAACAAAATCAGTCCTTATCATCCTACAGAATATAATATCAGTCCTTATCATCCTACAGAATATAATATCAGTCCTTATCATCCTACAGAATATAATATCAGTCCTTATCATCCTACAGAATATAATATCAGTCCTTATCATCCTACAGAATATAATATCAGTCCTTATCATCCTACAGAATATAATATCAGTCCTTATCATCCTACAGAATATAATATCAGTCCTTATCATCCTACAGAAAACAATATCAGTCCTTATCATCCTACAGAATATAATATCAGTCCTTATCATCCTACAGAAAACAATATCAGTCCTTATCATCCTACAGAATATAATATCAGTCCTTATCATCCTACAGAATATAATATCAGTCCTTATCATCCTACAGAATATAATATCAGTCCTTATCATCCTGCAGAAAACAATATCAGTCCTTATCATCCTACAGAATATAATATCAGTCCTTATCATCCTACAGAAAACAATATCAGTCCTTATCATCCTACAGAATATAATATCAGTCCTTATCGTCCTACAGAATATAATATCAGTCCTTATCATCCTACAGAAAACAATATCAGTCCTTATCATCCTACAGAAAACAATATCAGTCCTTATCATCCTACAGAAAACAATATCAGTCCTTATCATCCTACAGAATATAATATCAGTCCTTATCATCCTGCAGAAAACAATATCAGTCCTTATCATCCTACAGAATATAATATCAGTCCTTATCATCCTACAGAAAACAATATCAGTCCTTATCGTCCTACAGAATATAATATCAGTCCTTATCGTCCTACAGAATATAATATCAGTCCTTATCATCCTACAGAAAACAATATCAGTCCTTATCATCCTACAGAAAACAATATCAGTCCTTATCATCCTACAGAAAACAATATCAGTCCTTATCATCCTACAGAATATAATATCAGTCCTTATCGTCCTACAGAATATAATATCAGTCCTTATCATCCTACAGAAAACAATATTAGTCCTTATCATCCTACAGAAAACAATATCAGTCCTTATCATCCTACAGAATATAATATCAGTTAGTCTTATCATCCTACAGAATATAATATCAGTCAGTCCTTATCATCCTACAGAATATAATATCAGTCCTTATCATCCTACAGAATATAATATAATATATGTAACACACATCTTGTTTAAGCAATAAGGCCCAAGGGGGAGTGGTATATGGCCAATATTCCACTGCCAATGGCTGTTGTTAGCACGATGCAACGCGGAGTGCCTGGGTGTCTTAGCTGTTTTATATTGGCCATGTATCAGAAAACCCTGAGGTGCTTTATTGCTATTGTAAACTTTTTCCCAACGTAATTTGGACATAAGTCATTTAGCAACATGCTGTGGTATATTGGCTGTCATATCAAAGCTTTCAGCCAATTAACATCCAGGACTCAAACTACACGGTTTATAATCCATATTTAAACAACATATGCCTCGTTCCATTTCTGTAAGTGACCCCCATTCTTACAGAAATGGCCACTATCACTTCAGTGTTGACAGATCAGACATGACTGGATAGGTTAAAACCTCTGTGTCTTACTGGTAGGCTGTTGTCCTGTAGTAGGTCTCCCAGGATATCTACCAGGGCTTGGAAGGTAGGTCTCTCCCGGGGCTCGCCCTGCCAGCAGGCCAGCATTATACCATAGCTATTAAGAGAGACACACAGCAACATGTTACAGCAAAGAGATGTCCTACAGGCCAGCAGGATCCCATAACTACCAGCAGAGATGCCCTACAGGCCAGCAGGATCCCATAACTACCAGCAGAGATGCCCTACAGGCCAGCAGGATCCCATAACTACCAGTAGCGATGTCCACCAGGCCAGCAGGATCCCATAACTAGAGATGTCCTACAGGCCAGCAGGATCCCATAACTACCAGCAGAGATGTCCTACAGGCCAGCAGAATCCCATAACTAGAGATATCCTACAGGCCAGCAGGATCCCATAACTAGAGATATCCTACAGGCCAGCAGGATCCCATAACTACCAGCAGAGATATCCTACAGGCCAGCAGGATCCCATAACTACCAGCAGAGATATCCTACAGGCCAGCAGGATCCCAAAACTACCAGTAGAGATGTCCTACAGGCCAGCAGGATCCCATAACTACCAGCAGAGATGCCCTACAGGCCAGCAGGATCCCATAACTACCAGCAGAGATGCCCTACAGGCCAGCAGGATCCCATAACTAGAGATATCCTACAGGCCAGCAGGATCCCATAACTACCAGCAGAGATATCCTACAGGCCAGCAGGATCCCATAACTACCAGCAGAGATATCCTACAGGCCAGCAGGATCCCAAAACTACCAGTAGAGATGTCCTACAGGCCAGCAGGATCCCATAACTACCAGCAGAGATGCCCTACAGGCCAGCAGGATCCCATAACTACCAGCAGAGATGCCCTACAGGCCAGCAGGATCCCATAACTAGAGATATTCTACAGGCCAGCAGGATCCCATAACTACCAGCAGAGATGCCCTACAGGCCAGCAGGATCCCATAACTACCAGTAGAGATGTCCTACAGGCCAGCAGGATCCCATAACTAGAGATATTCTACAGGCCAGCAGGATCCCATAACTACCAGCAGAGATGTCCTACAGGCCAGCAGGATCCCATAACTAGAGATATTCTACAGGCCAGCAGGATCCCAAAACTACCAGTAGAGATGTCCTACAGGCCAGCAGGATCCCATAACTACCAGCAGAGGGCAACAGAAACGCACAGTAGGGCTATAGAGTGTTAGAGTGCACTCCACACAGCCACTAGTAGTTCTAGCCACTACAGAGCACACAGTACCTTACATTACTTAGCATGTTGTGTGCTTGGGTTTGCATGAAATGTATGCAAGGTAGGTAAGAAGTATGTCACTCACATATAACAACATATATCTTGTGAATTATTCTAGGATCTGTGTTGACTCACATATAACAACATATATCTTGTGAATTATTCTAGGATCTGTGTTGACTCACATATAACAACATATATCTTGTGAATTATTCTAGGATCTGTGTTGACTCACATATAAGTACATATATCTTGTGAATTATTCTAGGATCTGTGTTGACTCACATATAAGTACATATATCTTGTGAATTATTCTAGGATCTGTGTTGACTCACATATAAGTACATATATCTTGTGAATTATTCTAGGATCTGTGTTGACTCACATCTCAGGGGAAGCTGTTTCAGGAGCTCTCATCCTGGTTCCATCTTTCAGTCGTTTACAGAAGTCTTCATCGATCTGGACACCTGGGTACGGAGAGGCACCTGAGGAGAGGAACACTGGTGTTATCAGAGATAAGGTCTGTCTGTGTCTGTCTGTCTCTGTCTGTCTGTCTGTCTGTCTGTCTGTCTGTCTGTCTGTCTGTCTGTCTGGATGGATGGATGGATGGATGACTAACTATACAACTAGGGAAGAACATTATCTCTCACTGAGAGACTGTAAGTCCTGCTAAAAGACCTAAATGTCTCACCCAGAGAGAAGATCTCCCAGAGTAGAACACCAAAGGACCAGACGTCAGACTGGCTGGTGTAAACCTTGTCAAATATACTCTCTGGAGCCATCCACTTCAGTGGCAGACGGGCCTGAGAGAGAGAGAAGAGAGAGGAGAGAGAGAGGGAAAGGAGAGAGAGAGACAGGGGGAGAGAGGACAGAGAGAGAGAGGGAAAGGAGAGAGAGAGACAGGGGGAGAGAGGACAGAGAGAGCGAGAGGGAAAGGAGAGAGAGACAGGGGGATACAGGACAGAGGGAGAGAGAGAGACAGGGGGAGACAGGACAGAGAGAGAGAGAGAGAGAGAGAGAGAAGGGGCAGGGAGAGAGGTAAAAACATTGTAAATACAACCAATGTTTATGTTTATTTATTTTCCCTTTTGTACTTTAACTATTTGCACATCATTACAACACTGTATATAGACATAATATGAAATGTCTTTATTGAGAGGGAAAGGAGACAGAGAGAGAGAGGGGGAGAGAGAGAGTGCCCCCCACTCCCACAAAGAGGGCTTCAACATGGAAGTCACACATACACCCAGGCCGTGAGCAGGGAAACAGACCCAACCCCCACTCTTACACTAGCCCAAACCAATGGCATGTACCAGATGCTTAGCAGGCTCTGCTCACACTTACTGGTCTGAGGCCAAACCACACGACTAACAACATTGGACACTTTATGGAACACAAAGCCTTCACTATCTCATCCTGGAATATCTAAGGCCTGAGGTCATTTGCCTTTGGACTAAAGAGAAGGAACCTGGACTTCATCAAAGAAATCAGAAATACAGGTATTGCCATCCTACAAGAAACATGGTACAGAGGAGATGGACCCACTGGTCCAGAGGACCCACATGGTACAGAGGAGATGGACCCACATGGTACAGAGGAGATGGACCCACTGGACCCACATGGTACAGAGGAGATGGACCCACTCTAGGTTATAGAGAGCTGGTCGTCCCATCCACCAAACTACCAGGTGGGTGGTATAGAGGAGATGGACCCACTGGTTGTCCTCTAGGTTACAGAGAGCTGGTAGTCCCATCCACCACACTACCAGGTGGGTGGTATAGAGGAGACGGACCCACTGGTTGCCCTCTGGGTTACAGAGAGCTGGTAGTCCCATCCACCAAACTACCAGGTGGGTGGTATAGAGGAGATGGACCCACTGGTTGTCCTCTAGGTTACAGAGAGCTGGTAGTCCCACCCACCACACTACCAGGTGGGTGGTATAGAGGAGACGGACCCACTGGTTGCCCTCTAGGTTACAGAGAGCTGGTAGTCCCATCCACCACACTACCAGGTGGTATAGAGGAGACGGACCCACTGGTTGTCCTCTAGGTTACAGAGAGCTGGTAGTCCCATCCACCACACTACCAGGTGGTATAGAGGAGATGGACCCACTGGTTGTCCTCTAGGTTACAGAGAGCTGGTAGTCCCATCCACCACACTACCAGGTGGTATAGAGGAGATGGACCCACTGGTTGTCCTCTAGGTTACAGAGAGCTGGTAGTCCCATCCACCAAACTACCAGGTGTGAAACAGGGAAGGTACTCAAGGGGTAAGCTAATGGATATGCTAATTTGGTATAGAGCAGATCTAACTCACTCTATTAAATTAATCAAAACAGGAACATTTTACATTTGGCAAGAAATTCAAAAGGAAATTATCTCAACAGAGAAAAATTTTCTCCTGTGTGCTACCTATATCCCCCCAACTAGAATCCCCATACTATAATGAAGACAGCTTCTCCATCCTACCTATATCCCCCCACTAGAATCCCCATACTATAATGAAGACAGCTTCTCCATCCTACCTATATCCCCCCACTAGAATCCCCATACTATAATGAAGACAGCTCCTCCATCCTACCTATATCCCCCCACTAGAATCCCCATACTTTAATGAAGACAGCTTCTCCATCCTGGAGGGGGAAATCAATCATCTCCAGGCCCAGGGACATGTACTTGTCTGTGGTGACCTAAATGCCAGAACTGGACAAGAACCTGACACCCTCAGCACACAGGGGGACAAACACCTACCTGGAGGTGACAGCATTCCCTCCCCCATATGCCCCCCTAGACACAACATAACCAACCAAAAACAGGTCACAACTCCTGCAGCTCTGTCGCATGCTGGGTCTGTACATAGTCAATGGTAGGCGTCGAGGGGACTCTTATGGTAGGTTCACCTATAGCTCATCCCTTGGCAGTAGTACTGTAGACTACTTTATCACTGACCTCAACCCAGAGTCTCTCAGAGCGTTCACAGTCAGCCCACTGACCCCCCTATCAGATCACAGCAAAATCACAGTCTACCTGAACAGAGCAATACTCATTCATGAGGCATCGAAGCCAAAGGAACTGAATAATATTAAGAAATACTATAGATGGAAGGAAAGTAGTGTGGAAACCTACCAAAAAACAAATAGACATCAACAAATTCAATCCCTTTTAAACATATTCTTGGACAAAACGTTCCACTGTAACAGTGAAGGTGTAAACTTGGCAGTAGAAAACCTAAACAGTATATTTGACCTCTCAGCTTCCTTATCAAATAAAAAACATTCAAACAGAAAACCCCAAAAATGAACAACAATGACAAATATTTTGATGAAGAATGCAAAAACCTAAGAAAGAAGTGGAGAAACCTGTCCAACCAAAAACATAAAGACCCAGAAAACCTGAGTCTACGCCTTCACTATGGTGAATCACTAAAACAATACAGAAATACACTACGGAAAAAGAAGGAACAGCACGTCAGAAATCAGCTCAATATAACTGAAGAATCCATAGAATCTAACCACTTCTGGGAAAATTGGAAAACACTAAACAAACAACAACACAAAGAGTTATCTATCCAAAACGGAGATGTCTGGGTAAACCACTTCTCCAATCTTTTTGGCTCTATATCAAAAAAACAAACAGCAAAAACATATAACATGATCAAATACAAATCTTGTAATCAACTATTAAAGACTACCAGAACCCACTGGATTCTCCAATTACATTGAATGAGCTACAGGACTAAATACAAACCCTCCAACCCAAAAAGGCCTGTGGTGGTGATGGTATCCTCAATGAAATGATAAAATATACAGACCACAAATTCCAATTGGCTATACTAAAACTCTTTAACATCAGCCTTTGACTCAATTTGGCATGAGGGTCTTCTATACAAACTGATGGAAAGTGGTGTTGGGGGAAAAACATACCACATTATAAAATCCATGTACACAAACAACAACTGTGCGGTTAAAATTGACAAAAAACACACTCATTTCTTTCCACAAGGCCGTGGGTGAGACAGGGATGCAGCTTAAGCCCCACCCCCTCTTCAACGTAAACTCAGCAATAAAAGATAAAATAAATGTTCTCTCACTGTCAACTGCGTTTATTTTCAGCAAACTTAACATGTGTAAATATTTGTATGAACATAACAAGATTCAACAACTGAGACATAAACTGAAAAAGTTCCACAGACATGTTACTAACAGAAATGGAACAATGTGTCCCTGAAGAAAGGGGGGGGGGTCAAAATCAAAAGTAACAGTCAGTATCTGGTGTGGCCACCAGCTGCATTAAGTACTGCAGTGCATCTCCTCCTCATGAACTGCACCAGATTTGCCAGTTCTTGCTTTGAGATGTTACCCCACTCTTCCACCAAGGCACCTGCAAGTTCCCGGACATTTCTGGGGGGAATGGCCCTAGCCCTCACCCTCCGATCCAACAGGTCCCAGACATGCTCAATGGGATTGAGATCCGGGCTCTTCGCTGGCCATGGCAGAACACTGACATTCCTGTCTTGTAGGAAATCACGCACAGAACGAGCAGTATGGCTGGTGGCATTGTCATGCTGGAGGGTCATGTCAGGATGAGCTTGCAGGAAGGGTACCGCATGAGGGAGGAGGATGTCTTCCCTGTAACGCACAGAGTTGAGATTGCCTGTAATGACACCAAGCTCAGTCCGATGATGCTGTGACACACTGCCCCAGACCATGACGGACCCTCCACCTCCAAATCGATCCCACTCCAGAGTACAGGCCTCAGTGTAATGCTCATTCCTTCGACGATAAACGCAAATCCGACCATCAACCCTGGTGAGACAACCGCGTCAGTCAGTGAAGAGCACTTTTTGCCAGTCCTGTCTGGTCCAGCAACAGTGGGTTTGTGCCCATAGGTGACGTTGTTGCCGGTGATGTCTGGTGAGGACCTGTCTTACAACAGGCCTACAAGCCCTCAGTCCAGCCTCTCTCAGCCTATTGTGGACAGTCTGAGCACTGATGGAGGGATTGTGCGTTCCTGGTGTAACTCGGGCAGTTGTTGTTGCCATCCTGTACCTGTCCCGCAGGTGTGATGTTCAGATGTACCGATCCTGTGCAGGTGTTGTTACACGTGGTCTGCCACTGTGAGGATGATCAGCTGTCTGTCCTGTCTCCCCGTAGCGCTGTATTAGGCGTCTCACAGTACAGATATTGCAATTTATTGCCCTGGCCACATCTGCAGTCCTCATGCCTCCTTGCAGCATGCCTAAGGCACGTTCACGAAGGTGAGCAGGGACCCTGGGCATCTTTCTTTTGGTGCTTTTCAGAGTCAGTAGAAAGGCCTCTTTAGTGTCCTAAGTTTTCATAACTGTGACCTTAATTGCCTACTGTCTGTAAGCTGTTAGTGTCTTAACGACCGTTCCACAGGTGCATGTTCATTAATTGTTTATGGTTCATTGAACAAGCATGGGAAACAGTGTTTAAACCCTTTACAATGAAGATCTGGGAAGTTATTTGGATTTTTACTAATTATCGTTGAAAGAGGGATGTTTATTTTTTTGCAGAGTTTATATAACACCGAATCGGCGAGGGCACTAGAACAGTCTGCAGCACCCGGCCTCACCCTACTAGAATCTGAAGCCAAATGTCTACTGCTTCCTGATGATCTGGTGCTTCTGTCCCCAACCAAGGAGGGCCTACAGCAGCACCTAGATCTTCTGCACACATTCTGTCAGACCTGGGCCCTGACAGTAAATCTCGGTAAGACAAAAATAATGATGTTCCAAAAAAGGTCCAGTTGCCAGGACCACAAATACAAATTCCATCTAGACACCGTTGCCCTGGAGCACACAGAAAAACGATACATACCTCGGCCTGAACATCAGCACCACAGGTAACATCCACAAAGCTGTGAACGAGCTGAGAGACAAGGCGAGAAGGGGCTTCTATGCCATCAAAAGGAACATAAAATTCGGCCAATTTAGGATCTGGCTAAAAATACTTGAATCAGTTATAGAACCCATTGCCCTTTATGGTTGTGAGGTCTGGGGTCCTGCTCACCAACCAAGAATTCACAAAATGGGACAAACACCAAATTGAGACTCTGCATGCAGAATTAAAAAAGAAAATCTGTGTACAACGTAAAACACCAAATAATGCAGAGCAGAATTAATCCCATCCCAGTTAATTAACAAAATCCTGAATAGAGCTGTTCAATACTACAACCCCCTAAAAGGAAGTGATTCCCAAACCTTCCATAACAAAGCCCTCACCTACAGAGAGATGAACCTGGAGAAGAGTCCCCTAAGCAAGCTGGTCCTGGGGCTCTGTTCACAAACCTTCCATAACAAAGCCATCACCTACAGAGAGATGAACCTGGAGAAGAGTCCCCTAAGCAAGCTGGTCCTGGGGCTCTGTTCACAAACCTTCCATAACAAAGCCATCGCCTACAGAGAGATGAACCTGGAGAAGAGTCCCCTAAGCAAGCTGGTCCTGGGGCTCTGTTCACAAACCTTCCATAACAAAGCCATCACCTACAGAGAGATGAACCTGGAGAAGAGTCCCCTAAGCAAGCTGGTCCTGGGGCTCTGTTCACAAACCTTCCATAACAAAGCCATCGCCTACAGAGAGATGAACCTGGAGAAGAGTCCCCTAAGCAAGCTGGTCCTGGGGCTCTGTTCACAAACCTTCCATAACAAAGCCATCGCCTACAGAGAGATGAACCTGGAGAAGAGTCCCCTAAGCAAGCTGGTCCTGAGGCTCTGTTCACAAACACAAACAGACCTTACAGAGCCACAGGACAGCAACACAATTAGACCCAACCAAATCATGAGAAAACAAAAAGATAATTACTTGACACATTGGAAATAATTAACAAAAACAGAGCAAACTAGAATGCTATTTGGCCCTAAACAGAGAGACACAGTGGCAGAATACCTGACCACTGTGACTGACCCAAACTTAAGGAAAGCTTTGACTATGTACAGACTCAGTGAGCATAGCCTTGCTATTGAGAAAGGCCGCCATAGGCAGACCTGGCTCTCAAGAGAAGACAGGCTATGTGCAACACTGCCCACAAAATGAGGTGGAACCTGAGCTGCACTTCCTAACCTCCTGCCAAATGTATGACCATATTAGAGACACATATTTCCCTCAGATTACACAGAGACCCACAAAGAATTCGAAAACAAACCCAATTTCAATAAACTCCCATATCTACTGGGTGAAATACCACAGTGTGCCATCACAGCAGCAAGATTTGTGACCTGTTGCCACAAGAAAAGGGCAACCAGTGAAGGAGATACACCATTGTAAATATAACCCATATTTATGTTTATTTATCTTCCTTTTGTACTATTGTAAAGTGGTTGTTCCACTGGATATCATAAGGTGAATGCACCAATTTGTAAATATAACCCATATTTATGTTTATTTATCTTCCTTTTGTACTATTGTAAAGTGGTTGTTCCACTGGATATCATAAGGTGAATGCACCAATTTGTAAGTCGCTCTGGATAAGAGTGTCTGCTAAATGACGTAAATGTAAATGTACTTTAACTATTTGCACATAATACGACATTTGTAATGTCTTTATTCTTTTGGAACTTTTGTGAGTGTAATGTTTACAGTTCATTTTTATTGTTTATTTCACTTTTGTTTATTATCTACTTCTCCTGCTTTGGCACTGTTAGCATATGTTTCCCAAGACAATAAAGCCCCTAAATACAATTTATATTGAATTAAGATAGAGGGGAGAAAGAGAGAGTGAGAGTGGTTTGTTTTCAGATAGAACCGTTTTGGGTTCCATGTAGAACCCTTTCCACAGAGGGTTCTACATAGAACCCAAAAGGAATCTACCTGAAAACAAAAAGGGTTCTCATATGGGGACAGCCGAAGAACCCTTCTCTGTCTCTCTGTCTCTGTCTTTCTGTCTCTGGCTCTCTCTCTCTCTCTCAATTCAATTCAATTCAATTCAATTCGCTTTATTGGCATGACGTAACAATGTACATATTGCCAAAGCTTACTTTGGATATTTACAATATAAAAAATAAATAAAAATGAGAATCAAAAATTGTCAACGGGACAACAGTAACAACAATAACCAACGGTCAATATAACCATACATTCAACAATAACAATAATCATACAGTTGAGGACATGTGCAGGTTTATTGGTCTGTCAGACACTGTCCCTCAACTTATGGCAGGCAGCAATGTAGTGCGCTGCCAACCCACAGCTCTCTGCGTCCTCCCCCAACAGGATGGGTAGCCTATCCTCATCAGAGAGGTCTTTAAAGCCTTGAATAAGGATTTCAAATTTGGGGAAATGACACTCTCTAATTGTTTTATATTTTTGACATTTTGTCAGGAAATGCAGCTCCGTCTCAGGTTCTGCTGTTGTGCAGTGGTTGCACAGCCTTTCCTCTACAGGGAGCCAGGTTTTCCTGTGTCTACCCTTCTCAATGGCAAGGCTGTGCTCACTGAGCCTGTACTTTGTCAAGGTTTTTCTAAGGTTTTGATCAGTAACCATGGTCAAATATTTAGCCATAGTGTACTGTCGATTTAGGGCCAGATAGCACTGCATTTTGCTTTGTGTTTGTGCTTGTGTTTCCCAATAAGCAATGTAGTTTTGTTTTGACTGTGTTGTAATTTGGTTTATTCTGATTGATTGGATGTTCTGGTCCTGAGGCTTCAGTGTGTTAGTAGAACAGGTTTGTGAACTCAGCCCCAGGACCAGCTGGATGAGGGGACTCTTTTCTTTGCTCAGCTCTTGGCATTGCAGGGCTTGGTAATGATATGAGAGGGGGTCACTGTATTTTAGATGTTTCCAAAACTTAATTGCTCTTTTTTGAGTTTTTATTATTAGTGGATATTGGCCTAATTCTGCCCTGCATGCATTGTTTGTAGTTTTCCTCTGGACACGTAGGAGAATCTTACAGAACTCTGCATGTAGGGTTTCAATGGGGTGTTTGTCCCATTTGATGAAATCTTGTTTTGCAAGTGGACCCCACACCTCGCTGCCATAAAGTGCAATTGGTTCAATGACATATTCAATTAGTTTTAGCCAAATTTTAATAGGTATTTCAATTTGAATTTGCTTTTTAATGGCGTAGAATGCCCTGCGTGCTTTCTCTCTCAGTTCATTCACTGCCTCATTAAGGTGTCCAGTTGAGCTTATTTTTAAACCTAAGTAATTGTAGTGTGTACAGTACTCTATATATTTTGTACCAATTGAGAACTTTGGTCTAATTCCCTGAGATCTGGATCTTCTCTGGAAAATCATTATTTTAGTCTTTTTGGGGTTTACTGCCAGGGCCCAGGTCTGGCAGTACTGCTCTAGCAGGTCCAGGCTCTGCTGTAGGCCAGGTGCTGTGGGTGACAGCAGGCATAGGTCATCTGCGAAGAGTAGGCATTTAACTTCTGAATTGTGGAGACTAACACCAGGGGCTGAGGATTTTTCTAGAATAGTGGCCAATTCGTTAATGTAAATATTGAAGAGTGCAGGGCTCAGATTGCAACCCTGACGAAGGCCCCGCCCCTGGTTAAAGAATTCTGTCCTTTTCTTACCAATTTTAATGCTGCACGTATTGCCAGTATACATTGATTTAATTATGTCATATGTTTTACCCCCTACACCACTTTCAATAACTTTGTAGAACAGTCCTGTATGCCAAATAGAATCAAATGCTTTTTGGAAGTCGATAAAGCAAGTGTATATTTTGGTATTATTTTGGTGGACATGTTTATCTATCAGGGTGTGTAAGGTGTAAATATGATCAGTTGTGCGATGTTTTGGTATAAATCCAATTTGGCTTTTACTCAAGACATTGTGCTTATTAAGGAAGTTTAGAACTCTTACATTGATGATACTACAGAAAACCTTCCCCAGGTTACTGTTCACACAAATGCCTCTGTAATTGTTAGGGTCAAATTTGTCTCCATTCTTAAAGATTGGGGTTATGAGTCCTTGATTCCAGATGTCAGGGAAATAACCTACACTCAGGATCAAATTAAACAATTTTAATATAGCCAATTGAAATTTTGCACTAGTGAGTTTGAGCATTTCATTTAGGATGCCATCAGGTCCGCAGGCTTTTTTAAATTTGAGAGCCTGAAGTTTCTTATAGAGCTCCTGGTCAGTAATTGGGGAGTCCAATGGGTTTTGATTGTCCTTTATAGCTTTTTCTAATCCATTCAACTTCTCATGGATTTGGTGTTGTTCTGCGTTTGTGTCAATTTGAACGGTGTTGTAGAGTGTTTTGAAATGGGTTGTCCATATGTCACCATTTTGTATTGCTAATTCCTCTTGTTTAGATTTTTTTAGTTTTTTCCAATTTTGCCAAAAGTTGTTTGTGTTTATGGACTCCTCAATTAGTGTCAGCTGCTTGCTGTTGTACTGTGCTTTTTTGGTTCTGAGTGTACGTTTATAGAGTTTTAAAGTCTCACAGTAATGAAGGCGTAATTCACCATTATTTGGGTCTCTGTGCTTTTGGTTGGATAGTGTTCTAAGTTTTTTCCTTATAATTTTACAATCTGCATCAAACCAGTTGTCATCTGTGATTTTTTTAGTTTTGTTTTTTATCAATTTCAATTGTGCTTCTTTTGCCGTTTGCCTGAATATATAGTTGATGTTTCGTACTGCTAGATTGATGCCTTCTTTACTGTGAGTGAATGTGGTATCCAGAAAGTTATCTAAGAGTGTTTGGATATTTTGGTTCCAGGTTGCTTTCTGGTATTCTTCTGTGCTGTTTTGGGCCCATCTGTATGAATTTCTGATGTTGTACAGCTTACTGGGCTGTGAATGTGTGGTTGTTTCCAGGTCTGTTCTTTTGAGGAACAACGTAATTTGGCTGTGATCAGACAGAGGTGTTAGTGGCTTGACAGTGAATGAGCTGAGAGAGAAAGGGTCCATGTCTGTGATCATATAGTCTACTGTACTGTGGCCAAGAGGTGAGCAGTAGGTGAATCTCCCCAAAGAGTCCCCCCGTAACCTACCATTGACAAAGTACAGACCCAGGCTTCTACAGAGCTGCAAAAGATCCCTTCCGTTTTTGTTGACGGTGCTGTCACTGTTGTTTCTATGGGGGAGATTAAGATAGTTAGAAACAGTATGGCCTGTAATAAAGCTGTCCCCTCGTGTGCTCGTTAGATCAGGTAGTGTTCCTGTGCGCGCATTTGTGTCCCCACAGATGAGCACATTTCCCTGGGCCTGGAAATGGCACGTCTCTTCCTCGAGGGTGGGGAAGATCTCCTCTGAGTAATATGGGGATTCTGAGGGGGGGATATATATTGCGCAAAGGAACACATCTTTTCCTGTCAGTACAAGTTCTTTTTTTAGTTTTAACCAAATGTGGTATTTGCCAATTTTGAGGGGATCAATTAGATTTTGTAGTTCGGATTTGTACCAAATGATCAATCCTCCAGAGTCTCTGCCTCTATTGACAGAGCTGTGTTTCTGTGATGGCACAATGACCTCTCTGTAGCCTGTGGGACAGTGAGTGAACAAACGTCAGCCTTACACCATGTCTCCTGCTAGAATGATGACGTCAACATCTTTCAGATTTTTGGTTGAACTCCAGTGCTAAACTCTTCAGACCAAAGGTTGATGAGTTTAGACCCTGAAGTTCACATGCTACTGATAGTGATTTCATGTTGCAAAAAGAAAGAGTAGCCAGTCAGAAATACAGTAACGATTAAACTAATAAACTAATAAGTTACGCTCGCTCTCTTGTCTCTCTATCATCGCTCTTGTCTCTCTCTCTCTTCTCTCCTGGTCTCTCGAGCATAGCTCTCCTCTCCTCGATCGGTCTCTCTCCCTCTCTCGCTCCTCTCTCTCCGTCTATCTCTCTCCTCTGCTGCTCTCTCTATCTCATGTGTCTCTCTCTCTCTGGTCTCTATCGCTATGTTCTGATACTCTGTTCTCTGGTCTATTGGGGACAGCCGAAGAACCATTCTCTGTCTCTTCTCTGTATCTCTCCT
>NC_042959.1:1591088-1616088 GCF_901001165.1 Salmo trutta
AGAATATAATAGAGTAGAGTAGAGTAGAATATAATAGAGAGAGAGTAGAATATAAGAGTATTAGTAGAGTAGATATAATAGAGTAGAATATAATAGAGTAGAGTAGAGTAGAATATAATAGAGTAGAGTAGAGTAGAATATAATAAGAGTAGCAGAGTAGAGTAGCAATATAATAGAGTAGAGTAGAGTAGAATATAATAGAGTAGAGTAGAATATAAATAGAGTAGAGTAGAATATAATAGAGTAGAGTAGAATATAATAGAGTAGAGTAGAGTAGAATATAATAGAGTAGAGTAGAGTAGAATATAATAGAGTAGAGTAGAGTAGAATATAATAGAGTAGAGTAGAGTAGAATATAATAGAGTAGAGTAGAGTAGAGTAGAGCAGAATATAATAGAGTAGAGTAGAGTAGAATATAATAGAGTAGAGTAGAGTAGAATAGAGTAGAGTAGACTAGAGTAGAGTAGAATATAATAGAGTAGAGTAGAGTAGAGTAGAATATAATATAGTAGAGTAGAGTAGAGTAGAGTAGAGTAGAGCAGAATATAATAGAGTAGAGTAGAGTAGAATAGAGTAGAGTAGACTAGAGTAGAGTAGAATATAATAGAGTAGAGTAGAGTAGAATATAATATAGTAGAGTAGAGTAGAGTAGAGTAGAATATAATAGAGTAGAGTAGAGTAGAGTATAATAGAGTAGAATGGAGTAGAATATAATAGAGCAGAATAGAGTAGAATATAATAGAGCAGAGTAGAGTAGAATATAATAGAGTAGAGTAGAGTAGAGTAGAATATAATAGAGCAGAGTAGAGTAGAATATAATAGAGTAGAATGGAGTAGAATATAATAGAGCAGAATAGAGTAGAATATAATAGAGTAGAGTAGAGTAGAGTAGAGTAGAGTATAAAAGAGTAGAGTAGAATATAATAGAGCAGAGTAGAGTAGAATATAATAGAGTAGAATATAATAGAGTAGAATATAATAGAGTAGAATATAATAGAGCAGAGTAGAGTAGAATATAATAGAGTAGAGTAGAGTAGAGTAGAGTAGAATATAATAGAGTAGAGTAGAGTAGAGTCGAGTAGAGTATAATAGAGTAGAATAGAGTAGAGATAGAGTAGAATATAATAGAGTAGAATAGAATAGAATATAATAGAGTAGAATAGAGTAGAGTAGAGTAGAGTAGAATATAATAGAGTAGAGTAGAGTAGAGTAGAATATAATAGAGTAGAATAGAGTAGAATATAATAGAGTAGAGTAGAGTAGAGTAGAATATAATAGAGTAGAATAGAGTAGAGTAGAGTAGAATATAATAGAGTAGAGTAGAGTAGAATATAATAGAGTAGAGTAGAGTAGAATATAATAGAGTAGAGTAGAGTAGAATAGAGTAGAGTAGAATATAATAGAGTAGAATATAATAGAGTAGAGTAGAGTAGAATATAATAGAGTAGAATAGAGTAGAATATAATAGAGTAGAGTAGAGTAGAATATAATAGAGTAGAGTAGAGTAGAGTAGAATATAATAGAGTAGAGTAGAGTAGAATATAATAGAGTAGAGTAGAGTAGAATATAATAGAGTAGAATAGAGTAGAATATAGAGTAGAGTAGAGTAGAATATAATAGAGTAGAATAGAGTAGAATATAATAGAGTAGAGTAGAGTAGAATATAATAGAGTAGAGTAGAGTAGAGTAGAATATAATAGAGTAGAGTAGAGTAGAATATAATAGAGTAGAGTAGAGTAGAGTAGAATATAATAGAGCAGAGTAGAGTAGAATATAATAGAGTAGAGTAGAGTAGAATATAATAGAGTAGAGTAGAGTAGAATATAATAGAGCAGAGTAGAGCAGAGTAGAATATAATAGAGTAGAGTAGAGTAGAATATAATAGAGTAGAGCAGAGTAGAATATACTAGAGTAGAGTAGAGTAGAATATAATAGAATATAATAGAGTAGAGTAGAGTAGAGTAGAGTATAGTATAATATAATAGAGTAGAGTATAGTAGAATATAATAGAGTAGAGTAGAATAGAGTAGAGTAGAGTAGAAAATAATAGAGTAGAGTAGAATATAATAGAGTAGAGTAGATTAGAATATAATAGAGTAGAGTAGAGTAGAATATAATAGAGTAGAGTAGAATAGAGTAGAGTAGAGTAGAATATAATAGAGTAGAGTAGAATATAATAGAGTAGAGTAGAATATAATAGAGTAGATAGAGTAGAATATAATAGAGTAGAGTAGAATATAATAGAGTAGAGTAGAATATAATAGAGTAGAGTAGAGTAGAATATAATAGAGTAGAGTAGAGTAGAGTAGAATATAATAGAGTAGAGTAGAGTAGAGTAGAGTAGAATATAATAGAGTAGAGTAGAATATAATAGAGTAGAGTAGAATATAATAGAGTAGAGTAGAATATAATAGAGTAGAGTAGAGTAGAGTAGAATATAATAGAGTAGAGTAGAGTATAATAGAGTAGAGTAGAGTAGAGTAGAGTAGAATATAGTAGAGTAGAGTAGAGTAGAATATAATAGAGTAGAGTAGAATATAATAGAGTAGAGTAGAGTATAATAGAGTAGAGTAGAGTAGAGTAGAATATAGTAGAGTAGAGTAGAGTAGAATATAATAGAGCAGAATAGAGTAGAATATAATAGAGTAGAGTAGAGTAGAATAGAATATAATAGAGTAGAGTAGAGTAGAGTAGAATATAATAGAGTAGAGTAGAGTAGAATATAATAGAGTAGAGTAGAGTAGAGTAGAATATAATAGAGTAGAGTAGAGCAGAATATAATAGAGTAGAGTAGAGTAGACTATAATAGAGTAGAGTAGAGTAGAGTAGAATATAATAGAGTAGAGTAGAGTAGAATATAATAGAGTAGAGTAGAGTAGAATATAATAGAGTAGAGTAGAGTAGAGTAGAATAGAGTAGAGTAGAGTAGAATATAATAGAGTAGAGTAGAGTAGAGTAGAATAGAGTAGAGTAGAATATAACAGAGTAGAGTAGAATATAATAGAGTAGAGTAGATAGAATAGAGTAGAGTAGAATATAATAGAGTAGAGTAGAATAGAGTAGAGTAGAATATAATAGAGTAGAATATAGTAGAATATAATAGAGTAGAGTAGAGTAGAATATAATAGAGTAGAGTAGAGTAGAATAGAATATAAAATAGAGTAGAGTAGAGTAGAATATAATAGAGTAGAGTAGAGTAGAATATAATAGAGTAGAGTAGAGTAGAATAGAATATAATAGAGTAGAGTAGAATATAATAGAGTAGAGTAGAATATAATAGAGTAGAGTAGAATATAATAGAGTAGAATAGAGTAGAATATAATAGAGTAGAGTAGAATATAATAGAGTAGAGTAGAATATAATAGAGTAGAGTAGAATATAATAGAGTAGAATAGAGTAGAATATAATAGAGTAGAGTAGAATATAATAGAGTAGAGTAGAATATAATAGAGTAGAGTAGAGTAGAGTAGAGTAGAGTAGAATATAATAGAGTAGAGTAGAGTAGAATATAATAGAGCAGAGTAGAGTAGAATATAATAGAGTAGAGTAGAATATAATAGAGTAGAGTAGAATATAATATAGTAGAGTAGAATATAATAGAGTAGAGTAGAGTAGAGTAGAATATAATAGAGTAGAGTAGAGTGGAGTAGAGTAGAGTATAGTAGAGTAGAGTAGAGTAGAGTAGAATATAATAGAGTAGAGTAGAGTAGAGTAGAGTAGAATATAATAGAGTAGAGTAGAATATAATAGAGTAGAATAGAGTAGAGTAGAGTAGAGTAGAGTAGAATATAATAGAGTAGAGTAGAGTAGAATATAATAGAGTAGAGTAGAGTAGAATATAATAGAGTAGAGTAGAGTAGAATAGAGTAGAGTAGAATATAATAGAGTAGAATATAATAGAGTAGAGTAGAGTAGAATATAATAGAGTAGAGTAGAGTAGAGTAGAATATAATAGAGTAGAGTAGAGTAGAATATAATAGAGTAGAGTAGAGTAGAATATAATAGAGTAGAATAGAGTAGAATATAATAGAGTAGAGTAGAGTAGAATATAATAGAGTAGAATAGAGTAGAATATAATAGAGTAGAGTAGAGTAGAATATAATAGAGTAGAGTAGAGTAGAGTAGAATATAATAGAGTAGAGTAGAATATAATAGAGTAGAGTAGAGTAGAGTAGAATATAATAGAGTAGAGTAGAGTAGAATATAATAGAGTAGAGTAGAGTAGCGTATAATAGAGCAGAGTAGAGCAGAGTAGAGTAGAATATAATAGAGTAGAGTAGAGTAGTGTATAATAGAGTAGAGCAGAGTAGAATATAATAGAGTAGAGTAGAGTAGAATATAATAGAATATAATAGATTAGAGTAGAGTAGAGTAGAGTATAGTATAATATAATAGAGTAGAGTATAGTAGAATATAATAGAGTAGAGTAGAGTCGAATATAATAGAGTAGAGTATAGTAGAATATAATAGAGTAGAGTAGAGTAGAGTAGAGTAGAATATAATAGAGTAGAGTAGAGTAGAATATAATAGAGTAGAATGGAGTAGAATATAATAGAGTAGAGTAGAGTAGAGTAGAATATAATAGTAGGTTAGAGTAGAGTAGAAATATAAATGAGTTGAGTAGAGTAGAATATAATAGAGTAGAATAGAGTAGAATATAATAGAGTAGAGTAGAATATAATAGAGTAGAATAGAGTAGAATATAATAGAGTAGAGTAGAGTAGAATATAATAGAGTAGAGTAGAGTAGAATATAATAGAGTAGAGTAGAGTAGAATATAATAGAGTAGAGTAGAGTAGAGTAGAGTAGAATATAATAGAGCAGAGTAGAGTAGAATATAATAAAGTAGAGTAGAGTAGAATATAATAGAGTAGAGTAGAGTAGAATATAATAGAGCAGAGTAGAGCAGAGTAGAGTAGAATATAATAGAGTAGAGTAGAGTAGAATATAATAGAGTAGAGCAGAGTAGAATATACTAGAGTAGAGTAGAGTAGAATATAATAGAGTAGAGTAGAGTAGAATATAATAGAGTAGAGTAGAGTAGAATATAATAGAGTAGAGTAGAGTAGAATATAATAGAGTAGAATAGAGTAGAATATAATAGAGTAGAGTAGAGTAGAATATAATAGAGTAGAATAGAGTAGAATATAATAGAGTAGAGTAGAGTAGAATATAATAGAGTAGAGTAGAGTAGAGTAGAATATAATAGAGTAGAGTAGAGTAGAATATAATAGAGTAGAGTAGAGTAGAGTAGAATATAATAGAGCAGAGTAGAGTAGAATATAATAAAGTAGAGTAGAGTAGAATATAATAGAGTAGAGTAGAGTAGAATATAATAGAGCAGAGTAGAGCAGAGTAGAGTAGAATATAATAGAGTAGAGTAGAGTAGAATATAATAGAGTAGAGCAGAGTAGAATATACTAGAGTAGAGTAGAGTAGAATATAATAGAATATAATAGAGTAGAGTAGAGTAGAGTAGAGTAGAGTATAGTATAATATAATAGAGTAGAGTATAGTAGAATATAATAGAGTAGAGTAGAGTAGAGTAGAATATAATAGAGTAGAGTAGAGTAGAATATAATAGAGTAGAATGGAGTAGAATATAATAGAGTAGAGTAGAGTAGAGTAGAGTAGAGTAGAGTAGAATATAATAGAGCAGAGTAGAATATAATAGAGTAGAGTAGAGTAGAATATAATAGAGCAGAGTAGAGTAGAATATAATAGAGCAGAGCAGAGTAGAATATAATAGAGCAGAGTAGAATATAATAGAGTAGAGTAGAGTAGAGTAGAATATAATAGATTAGAGTAGAGTAGAGTAGAGTAGAGTAGAGTAGAATAGAGTAGAGTAGAGTAGAGTAGAGTAGAGTAGAATATAATAGAGTAGAGTAGAGTAGAGTAGAGTAGAGTAGAATATAATAGAGTAGAGTAGAGTAGAGTAGAATATAATAGAGCAGAGTAGAGACGAGTAGAATATAATAGAGCAGTGTAGAGACGAGTAGAGTAGAATAGAGCAGAGTATAGTAGAGCAGAGTATAGTAGAGCAGAGTATAGTAGGGCAGAGTAGAGTAGAGTAGAATAGAGCAGCGTATAGTAGGGCAGAGTATAGTAGGGCAGAGATAGTAGAGCAGAGCAGAATAGAGCGGAGTATAGTAGAGCAGAGCAGAGTATAGTAGAGCAGAGCAGAATAGAGCGGAGTATAGTAGAGCAGAGCAGAATAGAGCAGAGCAGAGTCGAGTAGAATAGAGCAGAATAGAGCAGAGCAGAGCAGAGTATAGTAGGGCAGAGTATAGTAGGGCATAGTATATTGGAGCAGAGTATAGTGTAGCAGAGTATAGTAGAGCAGAGCAGAGTATAGAAGAGCAGAGCAGAGTATAGTAGAGCAGAGTATAGTAGAGCAGAGCAGAGTATAGCAGAGCAGAGTATAGCAGAGTATAGTATAGCAGAGTATAGTAGAGCAGAGCAGAGTATAGTATAGCAGAGTATAGTAGAGCAGAGTATAGTATAGCAGAGTATAGTAGAGCAGAGCAGAGTATAGTATAGCAGAGTATAGTAGAGCAGAGTACAGTAGAGCAGAGTATAGAATAGCAGAGTATAGTAGGGCATAGTATAGTGGAGCAGAGTATAGTGGAGCAGAGTATAGTAGAGCAGAGTATAGTAGGGCAGAGTAGAGTAGAGCAGAATAGAGCAGAGCAGAGCAGAGTATAGTGGAGCAGAGTAGAGTAGAGCAGAGTATAGTAGAGCAGAGCAGAGTATAGTAGAGCAGAGTATAGCAGAGCAGAGTATAGCAGAGCAGAGTATAGTAGAGCAGAGTATAGTAGAGCAGAGTATAGTAGAGCAGAGTATAGTAGAGCAGAGTATAGTAGAGTAGAGTAGAGTATAGTGGAGCAGAGTAGAGTAGAGTAGAGCAGAATAGAGCAGAATAGAGCAGGTACCAACCAGATAAAGTGTGACGATGAGGTCGGGAACAGTGACTAGACAAGGTACTGTGATGTGAGTGGAGGATCGCGATATGAAAATGGTCTCGAGGTCACCGTTGCTTCCTCTGTTTCTCCTGAGGAAAGGCTGCTCCAGATCTGGAGGAAAGGAGGACAGGACAGTCACAAGGCAGTCAGAGAACAATGACAGAGATAATATACAATACAATACACAATATACACGTTTAGAATGAAGACAATCAGTCGATCGTGAGTCGTTTGTGTTACCGTTTGGCTGGAACAAAAGTCTTTTCATACAACCCTTGGGGATTAATAAAATACAATCTAATTGCGTTTAATCTCATCTCATTTCACCAACTGTCTGTGTATAAATCACCCCCAGCATATAACAGCCTCTAGGGTCCCTGCAGAGGAGTGTCATTCTAAAGTCTATAATATTGCAATGTAGTAATTTGCTCCTAGCGCCACAGATGGTACAATGAGCAAGATGTTTCACCGGATGTATAAATGTGAAGCATCCAGTTGCCGTTTCCACCTCACGACCAAATATGGTGATGAGAGGAAGCCTATTGGCCGGCAGTGGGAGAAGATGGAGCGAGATGGATTTTGGCCGACATTCTGCTCATTTTCTTCATCTATGAAACATTTGATCTCAATACTGTTTTCTGTTCTCAAAACTAGAATCTGTTACAAACAGAGTGGACTACGTTTTGTAGACTTTACCCTTTGGTAAAGTAAAAAAAAAACTGGCGTTGTTTTCGAAGGAGTTCAAGGGCAAAATTGAATTATTGCACACCCACACTTCACAGAGTTGGCGTTCCCTAATGTAAATATGCAAATACAAATCTTGCTAGCTCGGGCTTGGTTCTGCCCACCTACCTGTTTGGCTCTGTCCACCTCCTTGCTTGGTTCTGCCCTCCTCCTTGCTTGATTCTGCCCACCTACCTGCTTGATTCTGCCCACCTCCCTGCTTGGTTCTGCCCACCTCCCTGCTTGGCTCTGCCCACCTCCCTGCTTGGTTCTGCCCTCCTCCTTGCTTGGTTCTGCCCACCTCCCTGCTTGGCTCTGCCCACCTCCCTGCTTGGCTCTGCCCACCTCCCTGCTTGGTTCTGCCCACCTCCCTGCTTGGCTCTGCCCACCTCCCTGCTTGGTTCTGCCCACCTCCTTGCTTGGTTCTGCCCACCTCCTTGTTTGGCTCTGCCCACCTCCCTGCTTGGTTTTGCCCTCCTCCTTGCTTGGTTCTGCCCACCTCCTTGCTTGGCTCTGCCCACCTCTTTGCTTGGTTCTGCCCACCTCCTTGCTTGGTTCTGCCCACTTCCTTGCTTGGTTCTGCCCACCTCCTTGCTTGGTTCTGCCCACCTCCTTGCTTGGCTCTGCCCACCTCCTTGCTTGGCTCTGCCCACCTCCTTGATTGGCTCTGCCCACCTCTTTGCTTGGTTCTGACCACTATGATTGATTAATTTGCTCCTGTTGGAAACGACAGGCTGTGGTTTATCTTGGGTTAGTTACAAAAAATCTTTGCTAGCACTACTTATCAAGGCAATAGAACAGCTCAACCAATAACAGTTAGAAACCACAGGATCCTGATTGTCTTCATTAGAACAGCAAGATAGTTTCACCTCAGGATATCGGTCTGATAGGTGAACGTACTGTATCTATGATGTGCTGCTCTGAAAATCACCTTGATGTTTCACTCTGTATGTGATTGTTACTGCATGGGGCCTCAGCTAGACTTCACAGACATTTCTGTCATCAATTTACATTGTCTACATCCAAAATGGCACCCTATTAGATGCCTATGGGCCCTGGTCAAAATAAGTGCACTATAGGAACTAGGGTGGATGGCTGCCGCTTTACGGGATCTTGATAAATTCTTCTACTTTCTGTGGGGGTTTTTCCCCGCTGATCTCACATTGTTTTTGTACATAAAGTTTCCTCCATTTCCTATGACCGAAAAAAGGCTTCTGGACATCAGAACAGCAATAATCCCTAACCTCCATTCTGATTAAAATTTCAACATCAACCAGTAGGGGGCACAGGACATACTGCAAACCCTGGACCAGGCCCTAATCCCAAAGACTCGGAAAAGGAAGAGATGGCGTAAGAGAGGCCGACGTGCAGGCACCCTGACGAAAGTACGTCGGCGAGTAAATTAACCGCATCTACCCTTCGTTCTATTGCCGAGGCACCAAATCACTGGAGAACAAACTGGACAAGCTCCGTTCGAGACTATCCTATCAACAGTACCTGAAGAACTGTAATATCTTATGTTTTCTTGGAGTCGTGGCTGAACAAGGAAATGTTTTTTTCTATTTATCGGCAGGACCGAACGGCAGGAATACCTCAGAGTACCTCATGATGAGTTGTAGAACACACTATTTACCAAGAGAGTTCTCATCTATATTATTCCTGGCTGTCTATTTACAACCACAAACCGATGCTGGCACTAAGACCACACTCAATGAGCTCTATAAGGCCATAAGCAAACAATAAAATGGTCATCCAGAGGCGGCGTTCCTAGTGGCCGGGGACTTTAATGCAGGGAAACTGAAATCCTAACTTTTACCTAATTTGTACCAGCATGTTACATGTGCAACCAGAGGAAAAACAACTCTAGACCACCTTTACTCTACACACAGAGACGCGTACAAAGCTTTCCCTCGCCCTCCATTTGGCAAATCTGACCATAATTCTATCCTTCTGATTCCTGCTTACAAGCAAAAACTAAAGCAGGAAGTACCAGTGACTCGCTCAATACGGAAGTTGCCAGATGACTCAGATGCTAAACTACAGGACTGTTTTGCTAGACCAGACTGGAATATGTTCCGGGATTCATCCAATGGCATTGAGGAGTATACCACCTCAGTCACCGGCTTCATCAATAAGTGCATCGACGACGTCGTCCCCACAGTGACTGTACGTACATATCCCAACCAGATGCTATGGATTACAGGCAACATCCGCACTGAGCTAAAGGGTAGAGCTGCCGCTTTCAAGGAGCGGGACTCTAACCCGGATGCTTATAAGAAATGCCGCTATGTCCTCCGACGAACCATCAAACAAGTAAAGCGTCAATACAAGACTAAGATTGAATCGCACTACACCGACTCCGATGCTCGTCAGATGTGGCAGGGCTTGCAAACTATTAAGGACTACAAAGTGAAGGACAGCCGCAAGCTGTCGAGCCTACCAGATGAGCTAAATGACTTCTATGCTCGCTTCGAGGCAAGCAACACTGAAGCATGCATGAGAGCACCAGCTGTTCCGGATGACTGTGTGATCATGCTCTCCACAGCCTATGTGAGTAAGACCTTTAAACAGGTCAACATTCCCAAGGTCGCATGGCCAGACGGATTCAATTCGGATTCAACTCCAATATGCATACAGCCCCAACAGGTTCAAAGATGATGCATTTCTATTGCATTCCACACTGTTCTTTCCCACCTGGACAAGAGGAACAGCTTCACCTGGAATGCTTTTCCACCAATCTTGAAGGTGTTCCCACATATGCTGAGCACTTGTTGGCTGCTTTTCCTTCACTCTGCGGTTCAACTCATCCCAAACCATCTCAATTGGGTTGAGGTTGGGTGATTGTGGAGGCCAGGTCATCTGATGCAGCACTCCATCACTCCCCTTCTTGGTCAAATAGCCCTTACACAGCCTGGAGGTGTGTTGGGTCATTGTCCTGTTGAAAAACAAATGATAGTCCCACTAAGCACTAACCAGATGGGATGGCGTATCGCTGCAGAATGCTGTGGTAGCCATGCTGGTTAAGTGTGCCTTGAATTCTAAATAAATCACTGACAGTGTCACCAGCAAAGCACCCCCACACCATAACGCCTCCTCCTCCATGCTTCACGGTGGGAAATAAACATGCAGAGATCACCCGTTCACCCACACCGTATCTCACAAAGACATGGAGGTTGGATCCATAAATCTCCAATTTGGACTCATTAGACCAAAGGACAAATTTCCTCTCGTCTAATGTCCATTGCTTATGTTTCTTGACCCAAGCAAGTGTCTTCTTCTTTTTGGTGTCCTTTTTGGTGTTTCTTTGCAGCAATTCAACCATGAAGGCCTGATTCACACAGTCTCCTCTGAACAGTTGATGTTGAGATGTGTCTATTACTTGAACTCTGTGAAGCATTTCTTTGGGCTGCAATTTCTGAAGCTGGTGACTCTAATGAACTTATCCTCTGCAGCAGAGGTAACTCTGGGTCTTCCTTTCCTGTGGCGGTCCTCATGAGAGCCGGTTTCATCATAGCGCTTGATGGTTTTTGTGACTGCGCTTGAAGAAACTTTCAAAGTTCTTGACATTTTCCAGATTGACTGACCTCCATGTCTTAAAGTAATGATGGACTGTCATTTCTCTTTGCTTATTTGAGCTGTTCTTGCCATAATATAGACTTGGTCTTTTAGCAAATAGGACTATCTTCTGTATACCACCCCTACCTTGTCACAACACAACTGATTGTCTCAAACGCATTAAGAAGGAAAGAAATTTCACAAATGAACTTTTATGAAGGTACACCTGTTAATTTAACTGCATTCCAGGTGACTACCTCATGAAGCTGGTTTAGAGAATGCCAAGAGTGTGCAAAGCTGTCATCAAGGCATAGGGTGGCTATTTGAAGAATCTCAAATATAAAATATTGTAACATGTGGGCTGGGAGTCGGGAAGCAAGTTCATGGAGTGAAGCGTTTAATAAATAAATGAAAACATAATACAAAACAAGAAACACGAACAACGCACTGACATGAAACAGAAACACTAACGCCTGGGGAAGGAACCAAAGGGAGGGACATATATAGGGAAGGAACCAAAGGGAGGGACATGCCTCAAATATCCTGGGGTGCGTGGTCAGACTTTCTTCCTGTTTCCTGTTTCCGGTCACAACTTGCAGACTTGTTTACGCTGTTGTGCGTTTTTGTTGCCGTTTTTACTTTGCTACCTGACGGTTTTTACTTTTTCATTACCGTATATTTTTACTTTTTCCCTCACTCAACTTTTTTTTTCATTCAACTTTCCTACCCCGGAGGTTTTATCTGGACATGGTTCGTCAGGATTTCAAACAGCCGAAGCTAAGTAACATTAACATGATGCCTTCTAATTGCAGTCGTTGTACTCATAATATACAGGAGAACGATCGCCTTACGGCAAGGATAGCTGTGCTGCAAGCCCAGCTTCAGACGCAATCGTTAGGCAAGGGTCATTTCAGTGTAGGAAAGGATGAAACAGCGTCTGTGCCACCAGCAAGTACAGATAGTAACGTTAGTATAAACCCCCTCGCACGGTCCCCGCAGCCGGACATCTTTCTCATGGCTTCTGGAGGGAAACGCTGTAGGAATGCTCAACCGGTGTCGCTTATTCAGCCGACAGAAACTTTCAACCGGTTCTCCCCGTTAAGCGAGTCGGAGTCGGAGGCCGAGACTTCTCTGGTCTCTACTCCTCCCGTTACGGGGTCTGAGACGCCGACGGCTCCCACCATTAGCTCTGACAAATTGAAAACCCTAGTCATTGGCGACTCCATTACCCGCAGTATTAGACTTAAAACTAATCATCCAGCGATCATACACTGTTTACCAGGGGGCAGGGCTACCGACGTTAAGGCTAATCTAAAGACGGTGCTGGCTAAAGCTAAAACTGGCGAGTGTAGAGAGTATAGAGATATTGTTATCCACGTCGGCACCAACGATGTTAGGATGAAACAGTCAGAGGTCACCAAGCGCAATATAGCTTCAGCGTGTAAATCAGCTAGAAAGATGTGTCGGCATCGAGTAATTGTCTCTGGCCCCCTCCCAGTTAGGGGGAGTGATGAGCTCTACAGCAGAGTCTCACAACTCAATCGCTGGATGAAAACTGTTTTCTGCCCCTCCCAAAAGATAGAATTTGT
This sequence comes from Salmo trutta, assembly GCF_901001165.1. Lineage (NCBI taxonomy): Eukaryota > Metazoa > Chordata > Actinopteri > Salmoniformes > Salmonidae > Salmo > Salmo trutta. The sequence goes on from NC_042959.1 coordinate 1,603,918, forward strand.
AGATAACTGGCCCTCTTTCTGGGATTCACCCACAAACAGGACCAAGCCTGGCCTGCTGAGGAGTGACGGACTCCATCCTAGCTGGAGGGGTGCTCTCATCTTATCTACGAACATAGACAGGGCTCTAACTCCTCTAGCTCCACAATGAAATAGGGTGCAGGCCAGGCAGCAGGCTGTTAGCCAGCCTGCCAGCTTAGTGGAGTCTGCCACTAGCACAGTTAGCGTAGTCAGCTCAGCTTTCCCCATTGAGACCGTGTCTGTGCCTCGATCTTGGTTGGGCAAAATTAAAAATGGCGGTGTTCGCTTCAGTAATCTTACTAGTATAAAGACCTCCTCCATTCCTGCCATTATTGAAAGAGATTGTGATACTTCACATCTCAAAATTGGGTTACTTAATGTTAGATCCCTCACTTCCAAGGCAGTTATAGTCAATGAACTAATCACTGATCATAATCTTGATGTGATTGGCCTGACTGAAACATGGCTTAAGCCTGATGAATTTATTGTGTTAAATGAGGCCTCACCCCCTGGTTACACTAGTGACCAAACCCCCCGTGCATCCGGCAAAGGCGGAGGTGTTGCTAACATTTACGATAGCAAATTTCAATTTACAAAAAAAAAAACAATGACGTTTTCGTCTTTTGAGCTTCTAGTCATGAAATCTATGCAGCCTACTCAATCACTTTTTATAGCTACTGTTTACAGGCCTCCTGGGCCATATGCAGTGTTCCTTACTGAGTTCCCTGAATTCCTATCGGATCTTGTAGTCATAGCAGATAATATTCTAATTTTTGGTGACTTTAACATTCACATGGAAAAGTCCACAGACCCACTCCAAAAGGCTTTCGGAGCCATCATCGACTCAGTGGGTTTTGTCCAACATGTCTCTGGACCTACTCACTGCCACAGTCATACTCTGGACCTAGTTTTGTCCCATGGAATAAATGTTGTGGATCTTAATGTTTTTCCTCATAATCCTGGATTATCGGACCACCATTTTATTGCGTTTACAATTGCAACAAATAATCTGCTCAGACCCCAACCAAGGAAGATTAAAAGTCGTGCTATAAATTCTCAGACAACCCAAAGATTCCTTGATGCCCTTCCAGACTCCCTCTGCCTACCCAAGGACGTCAGAGGACAAGAATCAGTTAACCACCTAACCGAGGAACTCAATTCAACCTTGCGCAATACCCTAGATGCAGTTGCACCCCTAAAAATTAAAAACATCTGTCATAAGAAACTAGCTCCCTGGTATACAGAAAATACACGAGCTCTGAAGCAAGCTTCCAGAAAATTGGAACGGAAATGGCGCCACACTAAACTGGAAGTCTTCCGACTAGCTTGGAAAGACAGTACCGTGCAGTATCGAAGAGCCCTCACTGCTGCACGATCATCCTATTTTTCCAACTTAATTGAGGAAAATAAGAACAATCCGAAATTTCTTTTTGACACTGTCGCAAAGCTAACTAAAAAGCAGCATTCGCAAATGGAGGATGGCTTTCACTTCAGCAGTAATAAATTTATGAACTTTTTTGAGGAAAAGATCATGATCATTAGAAAGCAAATTACGGACTCATCTTTAAATCTGGGTATTCCTCCAGGGCTTCATTGTCCAGAGTCTGCACAACTCTGCCAGGACCCTGGCTCAAGGGAGATACTAAAGTGTTTTAGTACTATATCTCTTGACACAATGATGAAAATAATCATGGCCTCCAAACCCTCAAGCTGCATACTGGACCCTATTCCAACTAAACTACTGAAAGAGCTGCTTCCTGTGCTTGGCCCTCCTATGTTGAACATAATAAACGGCTCTCTATCCACCGGATGTGTACCAAGCTCACTAAAAATGGCAGTAATAAAGCCTCTCTTGAAAAAGCCGAATCTTGACCCAGAAATTATAAAAAACTATCGGCCTATATCGAATCTTCCATTCCTCTCAAAAATTTTAGAAAAAGTTGTTGCGCAGCAACTCACTGCCTTCCTGAAGACAAACAATGTATACGAAACGCTTCAGTCTGGTTTTAGACCCCATCATAGCACTGAGACTGCACTTGTGAAGGTGGTAAATGACCTTTTAATGACGTCAGACCGAGGCTCTGCATCTGTCCTCGTGCTCCTAGATCTTAGTGCCGCTTTTGATACCATCGATCACCACATTCTTTTGGAGAGATTGGAAACCCAAATTGGTCTACATGGACAAGTTCTGGCCTGGTTTAGATCTTATCTGTCGGAAAGATATCAGTTTGTCTCTGTGAATGGTTCGTCCTCTGACAAATCAATTGTAAATTTCGGTGTTCCTCAAGGTTCCGTTCTAGGACCACTATTGTTTTCACTATATATTTTACCTCTTGGGGATGTCATTCGAAAACATAATGTTAAATTTCACTGCTATGCGGACGACACACAGCTGTACATTTCAATGAAACATGGTGAAGCCCCAAAATTGCCCTCGCTAGAAGCCTGTGTTTCAGACATAAGGAAGTGGATGGCTGCAAATGTTCTACTTTTAAACTCGGACAAAACAGAGATGCTTGTCCTAGGTCCCAAGAAACAAAGAGATCTTCTGTTGAATCTGACAATTAATCTGGATGGTTGTACAGTCGTCTCAAATAAAACTGTGAAGGACCTCGGCGTTACTCTGGACCCTGATCTCTCTTTTGAAGAACATATCAAGACTGCTTCAAGGACAGCTTTTTTCCATCTACGTAACATTGCAAAAATCAGAAACTTTCTGTCCAAAAATGACGCAGAAAAATTAATCCATGCTTTTGTTACTTCTAGGCTCGACTACTGCAATGCTCTACTTTCCGGCTACCCGGATAAAGCACTAAACAAACTTCAGTTAGTGCTAAATACGGCTGCTAGAATCCTGACTAGAACCAAAAAATTTGATCATATTACTCCAGTGCTAGCTTCCCTACACTGGCTTCCTGTTAAGGCAAGGGCTGATTTCAAGGTTTTACTGCTAACCTACAAAGCATTACATGGGCTTGCTCCTACCTATCTTTCCGATTTGGTCCTGCCGTACATACCTACACGTACGCTACGGTCACAAGACGCAGGCCTCCTAATTGTCCCTAGAATTTCTAAGCAAACGGCTGGAGGTAGGGCTTTCTCCTATAGAGCTCCATTTTTATGGAATGGTCTGCCTACCCATGTGAGAGACGCAGACTCAGTCTCAACCTTTAAGTCTTTACTGAAGACTTATCTCTTCAGTAGGTCCTATGATTAAGTATAGTCTGGCCCAGGAGTGTGAAGGTGAACGGAAAGGCTGGAGCAACGAACCGCCCTTGCTGTCTCTGCCTTGTCGGTTCCCCTCTTCCCACTGGGATTCTCTGCCTCTAACCCTTTTACAGGGGCTGAGTCACTGACTTACTGGTGTTCTTCCATGCCGTCCATGGGAGGGGTGCGTCACTTGAGTAGGTTGAGCCACTGACGTGGTCTTCCTGTCTGGGTTGGCGCCCCCCCCTTGGGTTGTGCCGTGGCAGACATCTTTGTGGGCTATACTCGGCCTTGTCTTCGGACGGTAAGTTGGTGGTTGTAGATATCCCTCTAGTGGTGTGGGGGCTGTGCTTTGGCAAAGTGGGTGGGGTTATATCCTGCCTGTTTGGCCCTGTCCGGGGGTATCATCGGATGGGGCCACAGTGTCTTCTGATCCCTCCTGTCTCAGCCTCCAGTATTTATGCTGCAGTAGTTTATGTGTCGGGGGGCTAGGGTCAGTCTGTTACATCTGGAGTATTCTCTTGTCTTATCCAGTGTCCTGTGTGAATGTAAATATGCTCTCTCTAATTCTCTCTTTCTTTCTCTCTTTCTCTCGGAGGACCTGAGCCCTAGGACTACCTGGCATGATGACTCCTTGCTGTCCCCAGTCCACCTGGCCATGCTGCTGCTCCAGTTTCAACTGTTCTGCCTGCGGCTACGGAACCCTGACCTGTTCACCGGACGTGCTTGTTGCACCCTCGACAATTACTATGATTATTATTATTTGACCATGCTGGTCATTTACGAACATTTTAACATCTTGACCATGTTCTGTTATAATATCCACCCGGCACAGCCAGAAGAGGACTGGCCACCCCTCATAGCCTGGTTCCTCTCTAGGTTTCTTCCTAGGTTTTTGGCCTTTCTCAGGAGTTTTTCCTAGGGAGTTTTTCCCAGCCACCGTGCTTCTTTCACATGCATTGCTTGCTGTTTGGGGTTTTAGGCTGGGTTTCTGTACAGCACTTTGAGATTTCAGCTGATGTACGAAGGGCTATATAAATAAATTTGATTTGATTTGATTTTGATTTGATATACAGGGAAGGAGCCAAAGGGAGGGACATATATAGGGAAGGAACCAAAGGGAGGGACATATATAGGGAAGGAACCAAAGGAAGTGACATATACAGGGAAGGAACCAAAGGGAGGGACATATATAGGGAAGGAACCAAAGGAAGTGACATATATAGGGAAGGAACCAAAGGGAGGGACATATACAGGGAAGGAACCAAAGGGAGTGAGAGAGGGAGCACACGTGACAAATATATGTTGATTTGTTAAACACTTTTTTGGTTACTAGTGTACATGATTCCATATGTGATATTTCATAGTGTTTGATGTCTTCACTACTATTCTACAATGCAGAAAATAGTAAAAAAAAAATGAAGAAAAACCCTCGAATGAGTAGGTGTTCTAAAACTTTTGACCGGTAGTGTACATTTGCAAAAAAATATATATAATGTTTTTGCTATTATGAGGTATTGTGTGTAGATTGATGAGGGACAATTTTTATTTAGAATAAGGCTGTAATGTAACAAAATGTGGAAAAAGTAAAATGGTTTGAATACTTTCCGAACGCCCTGTATATGGATGTTACAGCATGAAGCTATCACAACCACTTCTGTCACCAATTTACTATGATGATTTACATGGTCGATTACCAGCGCTCAGACAGGCTAGTCATTACCAGAGAATAATAGTCTGATTCACAAATGGCATCCTGTTGTTAGGAGGGAGGGATGAGGTTCATGGCTGTGAGGAGAGGGGTGTTATGTTGCTAGTAGGAATGGATGAGGGTCATGGCTGTGAGGAGAGGGGTGTTATGTTGCTAGGAGGGAGGGATGAGGGTCATGGCTGTGAGGAGAGGGGTGTTATGTTGCTAGGAGGAATGGATGAGGGTCATGGCTGTGAGGAGAGGGGTGTTATATTGTTAGGAGAGATGAATGAGGGTCATGGCTGTGAGGAGAGGGGTGTTATGGGATGCGTCCCAATTGGCACCCTAAGAGGGAGAGGTGATGAGCTCCTGCAGGCTAAATGAGGCAAGGGGCACTGGGAGTGAGGGTTTAAGGGGAGAGTGGTGAGGTCTGGCAGGCTAACTGAAGCCACATGGTCCCACTCTTATCCTGCCGCCTGTTAGTTATATTTACTGCTCCTTTAATCTCCTCTCCCATCCTTTCCCCTCCCCTCCTCCCCTGCCCTCCTCCTCTCCCTTGCCCTCTCCTCTCCCCTCCCTTCCTCTCCTCTCCCCTCCTCCCCTGCCCTCCTCCTCTCCTTTACCCTCCTCTCCTCTCCCCTCCCCTCTCCTCTCCCCTCCCTTCCCCTCTCCTCTCCCGTCCCTTCCCCTCCCCTCCTCTCCTCTCCCCTCCCTTCCCCTCTCCTCTCCCCCCTCCACTCCTCTCCCCTCCCTGCCCTGCCCCTCCTCTCCTCACTTCTCCTTTTGTGCTGTGGCCTTTTAGCTGTAATTTACTGCTGGTGGTTCATCTGGCTCTGATCAGCCTCCAGCAGGAATCTGGAGAAACTGTTTGGGCACCTTGTCAGGAAAGATCAACAAGACTTAACTATGAGACGACCAGCCAGTCAGTCAGTCAGTCAGTCAGGCAGTCAGCCAGCAGGACTTAACCTCCCCTACCTCCATAACCTCCCCTACCTCCATAACCTCCCCTACCTCCATAACCTCCCCTACCTCCATAACCTCCCCTACCTCCATAATCTCCCCTAACTCCATAACCTCCCCTACCTCCATAACCTCCCCTACCTCTATATCCTCCCTTACCTCCATAACCTCCCCTACCTCCCCTACCTCCATAACCTCCCCTACCTCCATAACCTCCCCTACCTCCCCTACCTCCATAACCTCCCCTACCTCCCCTACCTCCATAACCTCCCCTACCTCCATAACCTCCCCTACCTCCATATCCTCCCCTACCTCCATAACCTCCCCTACCTCCATAACCTCCCCTACCTCCATATCCTCCATAACCTCCCCCACCTCCATATCCTCCCCTACATCCATAACCTCCATAACCTCCCCTACCTCCATAACCTCCCCTACCTCCATAACCTCCATAACCTCCCCTACCTCCATAACCTCCCCCACCTCCATAACCTCCATAACCTCCCCTACCTCCATAACCTCCCCTACCTCCATAACCTCCATAACCTCCCCTACCTCCATATCCTCCCCTACCTCCATAACCTCCCCTACCTCCATAACCTCCATAACCTCCATAATCTCCCCTACCGCCATAATCTCCCCTACCTCCATAACCTCCCCCTACCTCCATAACCTCCCCCTACCTCCATAACCTCCCCTACCTCCATAACCTCCCCCACCTCCATAACCTCCCCTACCTCCATAACCTCCATAACCTCCCCTACCTCCATAACCTCCCCTACCTCCATAACCTCCATAACCTCCCCTACCTCCATAACCTCCCCCACCTCCATAACCTCCCCTACCTCCATAACCTCCATAACCTCCCTACCTCCATAACCTCCCCTACCTCCATAACCTCCATAACCTCCCCTACCTCCATATCCTCCCCTACCTCCATAACCTCTCCTACCTCCATAACCTCCCCTACCTCCATAACCTCCCCTACCTCCATAACCTCCCCTACCTCCATAACCTCTCCTACCTCCATAACCTCCCCTACCTCCATAACCTCCCCTACCTCCATAACCTCCCCTACCTCCATAACCTCCCCTACCTCCATAACCTCCCCTACCTCCCCCTACCTCCATAACCTCCCCTACCTCCCCCTACCTCCATAACCTCCCCCTACCTCCATAACCTCCCCTACCTCCATAACCTCCCCTACCTCCATAACCTCCCCCTACCTCCATAACCTCCCCTACCTCCCCCTACCTCCATAACCTCCCCTACCTCCATAACCTCCCCTACCTCCATAACCTCCCCTACCTCCATAACCTCCCCTACCTCCATAACCTCCCCCTACCTCCATAACCTCCCCTACCTCCATAACCTCTGTACAGGAAAGAGGTGAGAGAAAATATACTCACCCCCCACAGTGCTCCCCTCTCTCCCCCCAGATTGTATGTAACCCTAGACTAGAGGCTACCCTCACAATCGTTACTGGTGGTGAAAGGAGGTGTGAAAGAAAAGACAGGGTAGAGATCATCTGTACTGAGAGGACTAGAATAGACAGCCTCATGGTTTTTAATCACATCACATCCAAGAAGGCCACAGTATGTGTTTCGTAACCCTTATTACATGTTTATTGTTGGTTTAATCCAACATTACCCTAATAGTTCTGAAAATAAATACATGTGAATCTGGAATTTGGAGTTTGTTTCCAACGTCGGAGCTGTTTTCCTAAAGAAGTTAAATCCGCTTAGTATTTTGTTTCCTTGCCACGAAACTAACCAATCTGGTGATACTGGTATGGTCCCAGTCCTACCTTCAGTCCAGTGATACTGGTATGGTCCCAGTCCTACCTTCAGTCTGGTGATACTGGTATGGTCCCAGTCCTACCTTCAGTCCAGTGATACTGGTATGGTCCCAGTCCTACCTTCAGTCTGGTGATACTGGTATGGTGCCAGTCCTACCTTCAGTCTGGTGATACTGGTATGGTCCCAGTCCTACCTTCAGTCTGGTGATACTGGTATGGTCCCAGTCCTACCTTCAGTCTGGTTATACTGGTATGGTCCCAGTCCTACCTTCAGTCTGGTGTGATACTGGTATGGTCCCAGTCCTACCTTCAGTCTGGTGTGATACTGGTATGGTCCCAGTCCTACCTTCAGTCTGGTATGGTCCCAGTCCTACCTTCAGTCTGGTGATACTGGTATGGTCCCAGTCCTACCTTCAGTCTGGTGATACTGGTATGGTCCCAGTCCTACCTTCAGTCTGGTGTGATACTGGTATGGTCCCAGTCCTACCTTCAGTCTGGTGTGATACTGGTATGGTCCCAGTCCTACCTTCAGTCTGGTGTGATACTGGTATGGTCCCAGTCCTACCTTCAGTCTGGTGATACTGGTATGGTCCCAGTCCTACCTTCAGTCTGGTGATACTGGTATGGTCCCAGTCCTACCTTCAGTCTGGTGATACTGGTATGGTCCCAGTCCTACCTTCAGTCTGGTGTGATACTGGTATGGTCCCAGTCCTACCTTCAGTCTGGTGATACTGGTATGGTCCCAGTCCTACCTTCAGTCTGGTGTGATACTGGTATGGTCCCAGTCCTACCTTCAGTCTGGTGTGATACTGGTATGGTCCCAGTCCTACCTTCAGTCTGGTGATACTGGTATGGTCCCAGTCCTACCTTCAGTCTGGTGATACTGGTATGGTCCCAGTCCTACCTTCAGTCTGGTGTGATACTGGTATGGTCCCAGTCCTACCTTCAGTCCAGTGATACTGGTATGGTCCCAGTCCTACCTTCAGTCTGGTATGGTCCCAGTCCTACCTTCAGTCTGGTGATACTGGTATGGTCCCAGTCCTACCTTCAGTCTGGTGTGATACTGGTATGGTCCCAGTCCTACCTTCAGTCTGGTGTGATACTGGTATGGTCCCAGTCCTTCAGTCTGGTGATACTGGTATGGTCCCAGTCCTACCTTCAGTCTGGTGATACTGGTATGGTCCCAGTCCTACCTTCAGTCTGGTGATACTGGTATGGTCCCAGTCCTACCTTCAGTCTGGTGTGATACTGGTATGGTCCCAGTCCTACCTTCAGTCTGGTGATACTGGTATGGTCCCAGTCCTACCTTCAGTCTGGTGTGATTCTGGTATGGTCCCAGTCCTACCTTCAGTCTGGTGTGATACTGGTATGGTCCCAGTCCTACCTTCAGTCTGGTGATACTGGTATGGTCCCAGTCCTACCTTCAGTCTGGTTGTACTGGTATGGTCCCAGTCCTACATTCAGTCTGGTGATACTGGTATGGTCCCAACCCTACCTTCAGTCTGGTGATACTGGTATGGTCCCAGTCCTACCTTCAGTCTGGTGTGATACTGGTATGGTCCCAGTCCTACCTTCAGTCTGGTGATACTGGTATGGTCCCAGTCTTACCTTCAGTCTGGTGATACTGGTATGGTCCCAGTCCTACCTTCAGTCTGGTGTGATACTGGTATGGTCCCAGTCCTACCTTCAGTCTGGTGATACTGGTATGGTCCCAGTCCTACCTTCAGTCTGGTGATAGTGGTATGGTCCCAGTCCTACCTTCAGTCTGGTATGGTCCCAGTCCTACCTTCAGTCTGGTGTGATACTGGTATGGTCCCAGTCCTACCTTCAGTCCAGTGATACTGGTATGGTCCCAGTCCTACCTTCAGTCTGGTATGGTCCCAGTCCTACCTTCAGTCTGGTGATACTGGTATGGTCCCAGTCCTACCTTCAGTCTGGTGTGATACTGGTATGGTCCCAGTCCTACCTTCAGTCTGGTGTGATACTGGTATGGTCCCAGTCCTACCTTCAGTCTGGTGTGATACTGGTATGGTCCCAGTCCTACCTTCAGTCTGGTGTGATACTGGTATGGTCCCAGTCCTACCTTCAGTCTGGTGTGATACTGGTATGGTCCCAGTCCTACCTTCAGTCTGGTGATACTGGTATGGTCCCAGTCCTACCTTCAGTCTGGTGTGATACTGGTATGAGATGCAGTAATATCTAACAAGTAATTTAACAATTTCACACAACAAATACCCACAAGTGTAAAGGAATGAATAAGAATATGTACATATAAATATATGGATGAGCGATGGCCGAACGGCATAGGCAAGATGCAGTAGATGGTATAGAGTACAGTACATACATATGAGATGAGTAATGTAGGGTATGTAAACATTATATAAAGTGGCATTGTTTAAAGTGACTAGTGATACATTTATTACATCCAATTTTTAATTATTAAAGTGTCTAGAGAATTGAGTCAGTATGTTGGCAGTAGCCACTCAATGTTAGTGATGGCTGTTTATCAGTCTGATGGCCTTGAGATTGTAACGCCCTGGCCATAGAGAGGGGTTTTTTGTTCTTTATTTTGGTTAGGCCAGGGTGTTACATGTTCCTTTCTCTATGTTTTTGTATTTCTTTGTTTTGGGCTGTGTGTGGCTCCCAATGAGGCACAGCTGAAGTTCATTGTTGCTGATTGGGAGTCACACATAAGGAGCATGTTTTTCCTTTGGGTTTTGTGGGTAATTGTTTCTGTTTTGAGTATTTTCCTAACAGGACTGTTTGCTGTCATTTTTGTTCATTTTTGTAGTGTTCTCTTGTTTTTTAATCAAATTCTAATGATGAACACATCCTCTGCTGCACCTTGGTCTAATTTTGATGACGGCCGTTACAGAGATAGAAGCTGTTTATCAGTCTGATGGTCTGGAGATAGAAGCTGTTTACCAGTCTGATGGCCTGGAGATAGAAGCTGTTTATCAGTCTGATGGTCTGGAGATAGAAGCTGTTTAACAGTCTGGAGATAGAAGCTGTTTATCAGTCTGATGGTCTGGAGATAGAAGCTGTTTATCAGTCTGATGGTCTGGAGATAGAAGCTGTTTATCAGTCTGATGGTCTGGAGATAGAAGCTGTTTATCAGTCTGATGGTCTGGAGATAGAAGCTGTTTATCAGTCTGATGGCCTGGAGATAGAAGCTGTTTATCAGTCTGATGGCCTGGAGATAGAAGCTGTTTATCAGTCTGATGGTCTGGAGATAGAAGCTGTTTATCAGTCTGATGGTCTGGAGATAGAAGCTGTTTATCAGTCTGATGGTCTGGAGATAGAAGCTGTTTATCAGTCTGATGGTCTGGAGATAGAAGCTGTTTATCAGTCTGATGGCCTGGAGATAGAAGCTGTTTATCAGTCTGATGGTCTGGAGATAGAAGCTGTTTATCAGTCTGATGGCCTGGAGATAGAAGCTGTTTTTCAGTCTCTCGGTTCCAGCTTTGATGCACATGTACTGACCTCTCCTTCTGGATGTTAGCGGGGTGAACAGGCAGTGGCTCGGGTGGTTGTTGTCCTTGATGATCTTTTTGGCCTTCCCGTGACATCGGGTGGTGTAGGTGTCCTGGAGGGCAGGTAGTTTTCCCCCGGTAATGCGTTGTGCAGACCTCACTACCCTCTGGAGAGCCCTGCGGTTGTGGGCGGAGCAGCTGCCGTACCAGGCGGTGATACAGCCTGACAGGATGCTCTCGATTGTGCATCTGTAAAAGTTTGTGAGTGTTTTTGGTGACAAGCCAAATTTCTTCAGCCTCCTGAGGTTGAAGAGGTGCTGCTGCGCCTTCTTCACCATGCTGTCTGTGTGGGTGGACCATTTCAGTTTGTCCGTCATGTGTACGCCGAGGAACTTTAAAACTTTCCACCTTCTCCACTACTGTCCCGTCGATGTGGATAAGGGGGTGCTCCCTCTGCTGTTTCCTGAAGTCCACGATCATCTCCTTTGTTTTGTTGACGTTGAGGGTGAGGTTATTTTCCTGACTCCACACTCCGAGTGGTGTCAGGATCGAGTTACAGCATGGAATCCACAACTAAACGTTTTCCAGCTAGATATCTTAACTATTACGTAAAATGCTCTACAGTTGTGCATTTGATTTGTTAATTTAGTTGCTAGTTAGCTATCTAGCTGTGGTTAGCTTCTTCAAAATCACGCTTCGCTTGCCGGTAACAGCAGAGAATCCCCTCCTGGATCAATAGCCTTGCTGTTTAATATTTGTGTTGTGTGTGCAGCAAATTGTGAGTAGCATTTTTCAGTTACTTGTATAACTTTATGAGCTGGGATGTATGTCCTGAAAATAGTTTAGGTCAGAGACTGTATAAAATGTTCAATTCCCTCATTAGCATTTAGTTAGCATTCTCTAGGGGATTTTACATATATTTGTTAGCATTGCTAACCTTCGGATTACAAAAAGCTCAGTGGGGTTTGAAAATAACGCCCCTTGTGTTCATTGTCGGTATTACCGAATATCCCAGTATGGCACAA
>NC_042959.1:1621088-1653588 GCF_901001165.1 Salmo trutta
TCTACCAGCAACACCAGAAGGAAATAGGAAGACACCAAGTGGACAGCTAGGTCACACACACACACACACACACACACACACACACACACACACACACACACACACACACACACACACACACACACACACACAGACAGACAGACAGACACAGACACAGACACACACACACACACACACACACACACACACACACACACACACACACACACACACACACACACACACACACACACACACACACACACACACACACACACACACACACACACACACACACACACGGTACTCTACCTGCATGTGATGGACAGAGTTTCATCTGCGTGGATCACGAGGTCTTCTTTGTGGCTGTCAATGGTGGGCGGAGTCATAGAGTAGCCAATCACCAGACCTCGGGTAACAAAAACAAAATCATATGATTGGACGCTGACACTCAAAACACTGATTTGATTGGATTTTACATTTCAGGAACGAATAATTATTGGTTTAGACAGCTCTGCTGGTCGGCTCTGTCAAACCTCCTCAGCGTCACGTTGATCTGGAACTCAACCCGACAGCGGCAGGATGAACTCAACCAAAGCTATCAAATGTTATTCATTATATGACACTGTATTCCACTTAGCTCAAGGGCTGTAATATATATATATGGCTGTAATATATATATATGGCTGTAAGGCAATCTACAGGAGTAGAGCAGCACAATACACCCAGACACTCACCCCAACACCACCCAGACACTCACCACAGCACCACCCAGACACTCACCCCAGCACCACCCAGACACTCACCCCAACACCACCCAGACACTCACCCCAGCACCACCCAGACACTCACCCCACCACCACCCAGACACTCACCCCAGCACCACCCAGACACTCACCCCAGCACCACCCAGACACTCACCCCAACACCACCCAGACACTCACCCCAACACCACCCAGACACTCACCCCAACACCACCCAGACACTCACCCCAACACCACCCAGACACTCACCCCAACACCACCCAGACACTCACCCCAGCACCACCCAGACACTCACCCCAACACCACCCAGACACTCACCCCAACACCACCCAGACACTCACCCCAGCACCACCCGGTCTCAATTCTCTCTCTCTCTCTCTCTCTCTCTCTCTCTCTCGCTCTCTCCTTCTCTCCTCTTTCTCTCCCCTCTCCCTGTTCTCTCTCCTCTCTCTCTGTCCTCTTTTTCTCTCCATCCCCTCTCTCCTCTTTCTCCCTCCGTCCCTTCTCTCTCTCAATCTCTCTGTCTCTCTCCTCTCTCTCTCTCCTCTTTCTCCCTCCGTCCCCTCTCTCCTCTTTCTCCCTCCGTCCCCTCTCTCTCTCAATCTCTCTCTCTCTCCTCGTTCTCCCTCCATCCCCTCTCTCCTCTTTCTCCCTCCGTCCCCTCTCTCCTCTTTCTCCCTCCGTCCCCTCTCTCTCTCTCTTTCCCCTCTCTCTCTCCTCTCTGTCTCCTCTTTCACCCTGCTCTCTCTGCTCCCTCTCTCTCTCCTCTCTCATCTTTCACCCTGCTCTCTCTCTCCTCTCCTCTCTGTCTCCTCTTTCACCCTGCTCTCTCTGCTCCCTCTCTCTCTCCTCTCTCTCTCTGTCTCCTCTTTCACCCTGCTCTCTCTGCTCCCTCTCTCTCTCTCCTCTCTCTCCTCTCTGTCTCATCTTTCACCCTGCTCTCTCTGCTCCCTCCTCCCTCTACTTTCCTCTGATATTCTCATTAAGCCTATAGCGTCCTGATTCATCACTGTTTCATTAACTCTGGTAATGTGGTTAGATGTGATATAAATGATGTCGCTCTGGAATGCCATTACCTGACTGATTCCCACATGACACCCTATTCCCTATATACAGGACAACACTAGGTATAGGGCCCTGGTCAAAAGAGGTGCACTATCTAGGGAATAGGGTGCTGTTTGGGAGGCACACCCTTGTTAAAAGTGCCCTGAGGGCACGTTGGTCCCCGCTTGCATCAAGATGTCCACCATTGTTCCTGTACCCGAGAAAGTGAAGATAACTTAACTAAATGACTATCGCCCCGTAGCACTCACTTCTGTCATCATCAAGCGCTTTGAAGAGGTAATGCTCTTGTGGCTGAATGGAAAGCAGCAATGTTCCAACATCTAGTTTTTTATTATTATTATTTTTTTTAAATATAACTTTTATTTAACTAGGCAAGTCAGTTTAAAAACAAATTCTTATTTACAATGACGTCCTACCCCGGACAAACCTGGACGACGCTGAGCCAATTGTGCGCCGTCCTATGGGACTCCAAATCACAGTCAGATGTGATACAGTCTGGATTCAAACCAGGGTCTGTAGTGATGCCTCTAGCACTGAGATGCAGTGCCTTAGACCGCTGCGCCACTCGGGAGCCAAGTGAAAAGTCTTCCCAGAAGAGTGGAGGCTGTTATAGCAGCAAAGGGGGGACCAACTCCATATTAATGCCCATGATTTTGTAATGAGATGATCGACGAGTAGGTGTCCACATACTTTTGGTCATGTAGTGTATATTTTCTCTTCATATACTGCCGATACTGTCTATACACACCATCCTATATAACTACTGCCTATACACACCATCCTATATAACTACTGTCTATACACACCATCCTATATAACTACTGTCTATACACACCATCCTATATAACTACTGTCTATACTGTCTATACACACCATCCTATATAACTACTGTCTATACACACCATCCTATATAACTACTGTCTATACACACCATCCTATATAACTACTGTCTATACTGTCTATACACACCATCCTATATAACTACTGTCTATACACACCATCCTATATAACTACTGTCTATACACACCATCCTATATAACTACTGTGTCTATACACACCATCCTATATAACTACTGTCTATACACACCATCCTATATAACTACTGTCTATACACACCATCCTATATAACTACTGTCTATACTGTCTATACACACCATCCTATATAACTACTGTCTATACACACCATCCTATATAACTACTGTCTATACACACCATCCTATATAACTACTGTCTATACACACCATCCTATATAACTACTGTCTATACACACCATCCTATATAACTACTGTCTATACACACCATCCTATATAACTACTGTCTATACACACCATCCTATATAACTACTGTCTATACACACCATCCTATATAACTACTGTCTATACACACCATCCTATATACCTACTGTCTATACTGTCTATACACACCATCCTATATAACTACTGTCTATACACACCATCCTATATAACTACTGTCTATACACACCATCCTATATAACTACTGTCTATACTGTCTATACACACCATCCTAATAACTACTGTCTATACACCCATCCTATATAACTACTGTCTATACTGTCTATACACACCATCCTATATAACTACTGTCTATACACACCATCCTATATAACTACTGTCTATACACACCATCCTATATAACTACTGTCTATACACACCATCCTATATAACTACTGTCTATACACACCATCCTATATAACTACTGTCTATACACACCATCCTATATAACTACTGTCTATACACACCATCCTATATAACTACTGTCTATACACACCATCCTATATAACTACTGTCTATACACACCATCCTATATAACTACTGTCTATACACACCATCCTATATAACTACTGTTCTATACACACCATCCTATATAACTACTGTCTATACACACCATCCTATATAACTACTGTCTATACACACCATCCTATATAACTACTGTCTATACACACCATCCTATATATACTACGTCTATACACACCATCCTATATAACTACTGTCTATACACACCATCCTATATAACTACTGTCTATACTGTCTATACACACCATCCTATATAAACTACTGTCTATACACACCATCCTATATAACTGCTGTCTATACTGTCTAACACACATCCTATATAACTACTGTCTATACACACCATCCTATATAACTACTGTCTATTACACACCATCCTATATAACTACTTGTCTATACACACCATCCTATATAACTACTGTCTGTACACACCATCCTATATAACTACTGTCTATACACACCATCCTATATAACTACTGTCTATACACACCATCCTATATAACTACTGTCTGTACACACCATCCTATATAACTACTGTCTATACACAACTCCTATATAACTACTGTCTATACACAACCATCCTATATAACTACTGTCTATACACACCATCCTATATAACTACTGTCTATACACAACATCCTATATAACTACTGTCTATACACACCATCCTATATAACTACTGTCTATACACACCATCCTATATAACTACTGTCTATACACACCATCCTATATAACTACTGTCTATACACACCATCCTATATAACTACTGTCTATACTGTCTATACACACCATCCTATATAACTACTGTCTATACACACCATCCTATATAACTACTGTCTATACTGTCTATACACACCATCCTATATAACTACTGTCTATACTGTCTATACACACTATCCTATATAACTACTGTCTATACACACACCATCCTATATAACTACTGTCTATACTGTCTATACACACCATCCTATATAACTACTGTCTATACTGTCTATACACACCATCCTATATAACTACTGTCTATACACACCATCCTATATAACTACTGTCTATACACACCATCCTATATAACTACTGTCTATACACACCATCCTATATAACTACTGTCTATACACACCATCCTATATAACTACTGTCTATACACACCATCCTATATAACTACTGTCTATACACTCCATTAAATACATACAGTGGAAAGAAAGTCTGTGAACCCTTTAAAATGACCTAGATTTCTGCATAAATTGGTCATAAAATTTGATCTGATCTTCATCTAAGTCACAACAGTAGACAAACACAGTCTGCTTAAACTAATAACACACAAACAATTATAATTGTTCATGTCTTTATTAAACACCGTGTAAAGATTCACAGTGCAAGGTGGGAAAAGTATGTGAACCCTTGCATTTAATAACTGGTTGACCCTCCTTTGGCAACAATAACCTCAACCAAACATTTTCTGTATATACGGATCAGACCTGCACAACGGCCAGGAGGAATTTTGGACCATTCCTCTTTACAAAACTGTTTCAGTTCAGCGATATTCTTGGGATGTCTGGTGTGAACTGCTCTCGAGGTCATGCCGCAGCATCTCAATCGGGTTGAGGTCAGGACTCTGACTGGGCCACTCCAGAAGGCGTATTTTCTTCTGTTGAAGACATTCTGTTGTTGATTTACTTCTGTGTTTTGGGTCGTTGTCTTGTTGCATCATCCAACTTCTGTTGAGCTTCAATTGGCGGACAGATAGCCTTACATTCTCCTGCAAAATGTCTTGACAAACTTGGGAATTCATTTTCCGTCGATGATAGCAAGCTGTCCAGGCCCTGAGGCAGCAAAGCAGACCCAAACCATGATACTCCCTCCACCATACTTTACAGTTGGGATGAGGGTTTGATGTTCGTGTGCTGTGCCTTTTTACTCCACACATAGTGTTGTGTGTTCCTTCCAAACAACTCAACTGTAGTTTCATCTGTCCACAGAATATTTTGCCAGAAACGCTGTGGAACATCCAGGTGCACTTTTGTGAACTTCAGACGTGCAGCAATGTTTTTTTTGGACAGCAGTGGCTTCTTCCGTGGTGTCCTCCCATGAACACGGTTCTTGTTTAGTGTTTTACGTATTGTAGACTCGTCAACAGGGATGTTAGCATCTTCCAGAGATTTCTGTACGTCTTTAGCTGACACTAGGATTCTTCTTAACCTCATTGAGCATTCTGCGCTGTGCTCTTGCAGTCATCTTTGTAGGACGGCCACTCCTAGGGAGAGTAGCAAGAGTGCTGAAATTTCTCCCTTTATAGACAATTTGTCTTACCGTGGACTGACTTTCAGAGATACTTTTGTAACCCTTTCCAGCTTTATGCAAGGCAACAATTCTTAATCTTAGGTCTTCTGAGATCTCTTTTGTTCGAGGCTCACATCAGGCAATGCTGCTTTTGAATAGCAAACTCAAATTTTGTGAGTGTTTTTTATAGGGCAAGGCAGCTCTAACCAACATCTCCAATCTCGTCTCATTGATTCGACTCCAGGTTAGTTGACTCCTGACTCCAATTAGCTTTTTTTATTTAATTTTTTATTTCACCTTTATTTAATCAGGTAGGCTAGTTGAGAACAAGTTCTCATTTACAACTGCGACCTTGGCCAAGATAAAGCAAAGCAGTTCGACACATACAACAACACAGAGTTACACATGGAATAAACAAACATACAGTCAATAATACAGTAGGAAAAAAATGTCTATATACATTGTGTGCAAATGAGGTGAGATAAGGGAGGTAAAGGCCATGGTGGCGAAGTAAATACAATATAGCAAGTAAAACACTGGAATGGTAGATGCGCAGAAGATGAATGTGCAAGTAGAGATACTGGGGTGCAAAGGAGCAAGATAAATAAATAAATACAGTATGGGGATGAGGTAGTTGGATCAGCTATTTACAGATGGCCTGTATACAGATGCAGTGATCTGTGAGCTGCCCTGATAGCTGGTGCTTAAAGCAAGTGAGGGAGATATGAGTCTCCAGCTTTAGTGATTTTTGCAGTTTGTTCCAGTCATTGGCAGCAGAGAACTGGAAGGAAAGGCAGCCAAAGCAGGAATTGGCTTTGGGGGTGACCAGTGAGATATACCTGGTGGAGCGCGTGCTACGGGTGGGTGCTGCTATGGTGACCAGTGAGCTGAGATAAGGCGGGGCTTTAACTAGCAAAGACTTATAGATGACCTGGAGCCAGTGGGTTTGGCGACGAATATGTAGCGAGGGCCAGCCAACGAGAGCGTACAGGTCGCAGTGGTGGGTAGTATATGGGGCTTTGGTGACAAAACGGATGGCATTGTGATAGACTGCATCCAATTTGTTGAGTAGAGTGTTGGAGGCTATTTTGTAAATGACGTCGTCGAGGATCGGTAGGATGGACAGTTTTACGAGGGTATGTTTGGCAGCATGAGTGAAGGGTGCTTTGTTGCGAAATAGGAAGCCGATTCTAGATTTAATTTTGGATTGGAGATGTTTAATATGAGTCTGGAAGGAGAGTTTACAGTCTAACCAGACACCTAGGTATTTGTAATTGTCCACATATTCTAAGTCAGAACCATCCAGAGTAGTGATGCTGGACGGGCGGGCGGGTGCGGGCAGCGATCGGTTGAAGAGCATGCATTTAGTTTTACTTGCATTTAAGAGCAGTTGGAGGCCACGGAAGGAGAGTTGTATGGCATTGAAGCTCGTCTGGAGGTTAGTTAACACAGTGTTCAAAGAAGGGCCAGAAGTATACAGAATGGTGTCGTCTGCGTAGAGGTGGATCAGAGAATCACCAGCAGCAAGAGCGACATCATTGATGTATACAGAGAAGAGAGTCGGCCCGAGGATTGAACCCTGTGGCACCCCCATAGAGACTGCCAGAGGTCTGGACAACAGGCCCTCCGATTTGGCACACTGAACTCTATCAGAGAAGTGGTTGGTGAACCAGGCGAGACAGTCATTTGAGAAGCCAAGGCTATTGAGTCTGCTGATAATAATGTGGTGATTGACAGAGTCGAAAGCCTTGGCCAGGTCGATGAATACGGCTGCACAGTATTGTCTCTTATCGATGGCGGTTATAATATCGTTAAGGACCTTGAGCGTGGCTGAGGTGCACCCATGACCAGTTCTGAAACCAGATTGCATAGCGGAGAAGGTACGGTGGGATTCGAAATGGTCGGTAATCTGTTTGTTAAATTGGCTTTCAAAGACCTTAGAAAGGCAGGGTAGGATGGATATAGGTCTGTAGCAGTTTGGGTCAAGAGTGTCTCCCCCTTTGAAGAGGGGGATGACTGCGGCAGCTCTCCAATCTTTGGGAATCTCAGACGATACAAAAGAGATGTTGAACAGACTAGTAATAGGGGTTGCAACAATTTCGGCAGATAATTTTAGAAAGAGAGGGTCCAGATTGTCTAGCCCGGCTGATTTTGTATGGGTCCAGATTTTGCAGCTCTTTCAGAACATCAGCTATCTGGATTTGGGTGAAGGAGAAATGGGGGAGGTTTGGGCGAGTAGCTGTGGGGGGTGCAGTGCTGTTGAATGCAGTAGGGGTAGTTAGGTGGAAAGCATGGCCAGCTGTAGAAAAATGCTTATTGAAATTCTCAATTATCGTGGATTTATCGGTGGTGACAGTGTTTCCTAGCCTAAGTGCAGTGAGCAGCTGGGAGAAGGTGCTCTTATTCTCCATGGACAAGTCATTAGCCTAGGGTTTCACATACTTTTTCCAACCTACACTGTGAATGTTTAAATGATGAATTCAATATAGGCAAGAAAAATACAATAATTTGTGTGTTTTTAGTTTAAGCACACTGAATTTGTCTATTGTTGTGACTTCAAATTTTATATCAAATTTTATGTCAAATTTATGCAGAAATCCAGCTATATCCAAAGGGTTCACATACTTTTTCTTGCCACTTTTCTTGCCACTCCCCCTCCCCCAGTCCCCATCCAACACGACAACAACCCTAAGCACAAAGCCAAGACAACGCAGGAGTCGCTTCGGGACAAGTCTGAACACCTGATCGAACATCTCTGGAGAGACCTGAAAAAAGCTGTGCAGCGACGCTCCCCATCCAACCTGACAGAGCTTGAGAGGATCTGCAGAGAAGAATGGGAGAAACTCCCCGAATACAGGTGTGCCAAGCTTGTAGCGTCATACCCAAGAAGACTTGAGGCTGTAATCGCTGCCAAAGATGCTTAAACAAAGTACTGAGTAAAGGGTCTGAATACTAATGCAAATGTAATATTTCAGTTTTTAAAAACCTGTTTCTAAAAAAAACTGTTTTTGCTCTGTCAATATGGGATATTGTGTGTAGATTGATGAGGGAAAAAAAATAACTATTTAATCAATTTTAGAATAAGGCTGTTACGTAACAAAATGTGGAAAAAGTTAAGGGGCCTCAGGCACGGGGCAGCAGGTAGCCTAGTGGTTAGAGCGGCAGGTAACCTAGTGGTTAGAGCGGCAGGTAGCCTAGTGGTTAGAGCAGCAGGTAACCTAGTGGTTAGAGCAGCAGGTTGCCTAGTGGTTAGAGCAGCAGGTAGCCTAGTGGTTAGAGCAGCAGGTTGCCTAGTAGTTAGAGCAGCAGGTTGCCTAGTGGTTAGAGCAGCAGGTAGCCTAGTGGTTAGAGCAGCAGGTAGCCTAGTGGTTAGAGCAGGCAGGTAGCCTAGTGGTTAGAACAGCAGGTAGCCTAGTGTTTAGAGCGGCAGGTTGCCTAGTGGTTAGAGCGGCAGGTAGCCTAGTGGTTAGAGCGGCATGTAGCCTAGTGGTTAGAGCGGCAGGTTGCCTAGTGGTTAGAGCGGCAGGTAGCCTAGTGGTTAGAGCAGCAGTTAGCCTAGTGGTTAGAGCAGCAGGTAGCCTAGTGGTTAGAGCTGCAGGTAGCCTAGTGGTTAGAGCGGCAGGTAGCCTAGTGGTTAGAGCGGCAGGTAGCCTAGTGGTTAGAGCGGCAGGTTGCCTAGTGGTTAGAGCAGCAGGTAGCCTAGTGGTTAGAGCGGCAGGTAGCCTAGTGGTTAGAGCGGCAGGTAGCCTAGTGGTTAGAGCAGCAGGTTGCCTAGTGGTTAGAGCAGCAGGTAACCTAGTGGTTAGAGCAGCAGGTAACCTAGTGGTTAGAGCAGCAGGTAACCTAGTGGTTAGAGCAGGCAGGTAGCCTAGTGGTTAGAGCAGCAGGTAGCCTAGTGGTTAGAGCAGCAGGTTGCCTAGTAGTTAGAGCAGCAGGTTGCCTAGTGGTTAGAGCAGCAGGTAGCCTAGTGGTTAGAGCAGCAGGTAGCCTAGTGGTTAGAGCAGGCAGGTAGCCTAGTGGTTAGAGCAGCAGGTAGCCTAGTGGTTAGAGGGGGCAGGTAGCCTAGTGGTTAGAGCGGCAGGTTGCCTAGTGGTTAGAGCGGCAGGTAGCCTAGTGGTTAGAGCAGCAGTTAGCCTAGTGGTTAGAGCAGCAGGTAGCCTAGTGGTTAGAGCTGCAGGTAGCCTAGTGGTTAGAGCGGCAGGTAGCCTAGTGGTTAGAGCGGCAGGTAGCCTAGTGGTTAGAGCGGCAGGTTGCCTAGTGGTTAGAGCAGCAGGTAGCCTAGTGGTTAGAGCGGCAGGTAGCCTAGTGGTTAGAGCGGCAGGTAGCCTAGTGGTTAGAGCGGCAGGTTGCCTAGTGGTTAGAGCAGCAGGTAGCCTAGTGGTTAGAGCAGCAGGTAGCCTAGTGGTTAGAGCAGCAGGTAGCCTAGTGGTTAGAGCAGCAGGTAGCCTAGTGGTTAGAGCAGCAGGTAACCTAGTGGTTAAAGCAGCAGGTAGCCTAGTGGTTAGAGCATTAGGCCAGTAACCAAAAGGTTGCTGGATTGAATCCCTGATCTGACAAGGTAAAAATCATTCATTCTGCCCCTGAACAAGGCAGTTAACCCACTGTTCCCCGGTAGGCTGTCATTGTAAATAAGAATTTGTTCTTAACTGACTTGCCTTGTTAAAAAGCACCATTCATTGTCGATAATTCTAATGTTAATGGATTCACTGGTTAAATGGTAGAGATTGAGATGGTTGCCATTTTAGAGACAACAAAAATATTTGCAGCAGTAATCTTCTCTGATTGACAGAGATTCAAGGGGCTATCATTGTTAAGTAACATAATAAAAAGCATTGAATATTTAAATTCATGCACTTCGAAATTAACTTTAACCTCTCTTGGGTAGGGGGCAGTATTTTCGCGTCCGGATGAAAAGCATGCCCAAAGTAAACTGCCTGTTACTCAGTACCAGAAGCTAGGATATGCATATAATTGGTGGATTTGGATAGAAAACACTCTACAGTTTCTAAAACTATTACAATTATGTCTGTGGATATAACAGAACTGATATGGCAGACGAAACCCCGAGGACAAACCATCACAAAAAAATAAATATTCAGCCTACCACTATTTTCAATGGCTGTCACTTTTATTATCAGGCGAAGTCCTCCCAGATTGCAGTTCCTAGGGCTTCCACTAGATGTCAACAGTCTTTAGAAAGAGTTTCAGGCTGGTTTTTGGAAAAATGAGCCAGAGATTGTAGTTTTTCTAGTTGGCTCCCATTTTGGCTGTAGTGTTTCCAAACGCGTAAATGAGAGCGCGTTCTTTGGTATTTTCCTCCGGTAAAGACAATAACGATACTCCGTCTTAAATTTTATCGTTTATTTACGTATTAGGGTACCTAAGGTTTGATTATAAACGTTGTTTGACTTGCTTGGAAAAATGTATTAGTAACGTTTGGGATTCATTTTGTATGCATTTTGATGGAGGGAAACTGGGTGGATTATTGACTGAAGCGCGCCAGCTAAACTGAGTTTTTATGGATTTAAAGAAGGACATTATTGAACAAAACGACCATTTGTGATGTAACTGGGACCTTTTGGAGTGCCAACAGAAGAAGATCATCAAAGGTAAGGCATTATATCGCTGTTTCTGACTTTCGTGGCGCACCTGCCTAGTTCAACTATGTTTTTCATGCTTTTGTATGCGGGGCGCTGTCCTCAGATAATCACACCGTGTGCTTTCGCCGTAAAGCCTTTTTGAAATCTCCACGTGGAGACAGAATCATATACTCTGATTCTACAAAATATTAAGAACAGTTAGCCACCAGGCTATTCCAGTAGTTAGTAGCTCCTTCATGATGTTTCTGAAATGACAGCCTACTCTCCTCTCCTCTCATTCTACCTATCATTCTTCCAGGCTATTAGAGTGGTTAGTAGCTCTATGAGACTGATATGAGAGACATCGATAATAAGAGCTGTGTTACCCAGAACCCTCTGTACAGCAGAACAGCTGTGAATGACTCTTATGCACTTCAGGCTAAAAGGTGGGCCCAGACAGACAGAAAGAGAGAGAGAGAGAGCGATGTCAGTTGTAGAGTAGGTCTATCTTGGTCATTGTGGTAATTTGGGGGGTAATTTGGGGGCAATTTCCCATAGAAAATGTAATTAGTCCTCCAGCAATTTTCAGAAAATGACAAAAAAGCACTAGCTACTTATTTTAGCCATTCTCCTCCCGATATCACTTTTTTGAAACTTTTAAGAGAGAGAGAGAGAGAGAGAGAGACAGAGAGAGAGAGAGAGAGAGAGAGAGAGAGAGAGAGAGAGAGAGAGAGAGAGAGAGAGAGCGAGAGAGAGAGAGAGAGAGAGAGAGAGAGAGAGAGAGAGACAGAGACAGAGACAGAGAGACAGAGACATAAAGATTCTGACACAGACACGTACTAGAAGGGCTGTGACTTGGGTGACCGATAAGATCAAAACCACATTCATCTTTTGAACTACGGATGAGCTCGGATGATTTCGCAACAATTACTTATGGACTTCATGCCAATCAAAACCCAGTTGTTTTCTGAACGGCCAGGATATTTTCACACACACCACATTCCTCACACACATCCTGCTTGCCCACGGAGCAACAATAGAGACATGACCATGTGATGTAAATATTTGAATCTCAGCCACAATGTTAGAGGTGTTTAGGGTTAGTTAGAGTTTATCTCAGTGGCAGCTCAGCCTGTACTCCTAGTAGCCTTGAGACAATCCATAAGAGCACCATAACTTTACTGTGTGTTGAATCAATAGGTTAGTGCTAGGTGGTAGTTGGGATATGGTTTAGAGTCAGAGTTGATCCCGGTGGAAGGCCAGTACTCCGAGCACTGTGGAGACATCCATCACTTTACTGTGTACTACAGGGTTCCCCAACTGGCAGCCCGCGGTTGGTTACTGAGCAAATGTTTTTCATAAATGTTTTATTTCCTAAAAAAAAAAAAAAAAAAAGTTCATTGTTGGACATAAAAGACTGTGAAAACACCAGGAAATCAGCTGCGAGTGATTTTCATTTAAAGAAATCTGTTCCCAAGTATTCCCACACATAATAGAGAGAGAGACACGGGATCGTCTACAAACGGAAGCATTGTTTTTAGTCAAAAACGTATCTGTTTGGGCCTCCCGCGGTCAATTCACCGTGTTCTCCACAAGTACACCTGTTTTATTTCCCACTTTCCACACACACTTTATCACTCTACCGGTCAGTCACTGATATGAATGGGAGCAATTTCATCGGAAATGTACTGTCATATATCCTATCTCTCTGCTGGTGAAAGGACCCCAGTACAATAGATAGTTCATCTGCTCTTTAATCAAGTCCCACATGGAGTCATTATCTCCCTTCACCGCTCAAATGTGTACATTCAATATCTTTAATAAAGACCAAACACACATGATAAAATCATATCTTCCTTCGCCACCCGGAAGAATGAAAGCAGACGTGACAACTTCAGCAAGCTTGCTGGATGAATGACATTATGTTTTGTCCCAGCGTGGCTTTACTGATAGAAAACAAACGATGAGTGGGTCTGTTTTACTGATAGAAAACAAACGATGAGTGGGTCTGTTTTACTGATAGAAAACAAACGATGAGTGGGTCTGTTTTACTGATAGAAAACAAACGATGAGTGGGTCTGTTTTACTGATAGAAAACAAACGATGAGTGGGTCTGTTTTACTGATAGAAAACAAACGATGAGTGGGTCTGTTTACTGATAGAAAACAAACGATGAGTGGGTCTGTTTTACTGATAGAAAACAAACGATGAGTGGGTCTGTTTTACTGATAGAAAACAAACGATGAGTGGGTCTGTTTTACTGATAGAAAACAAACGATGAGTGGGTCTGTTTTACTGATAGAAAACAAACGATGAGTGGGTCTGTTTTACTGATAGAAAACAAACGATGAGTGGGTCTGTTTTACTGATAGAAAACAAACGATGAGTGGGTCTGTTTTACTGATAGAAAACAAACGATGAGTGGGTCTGTTTTACTGATAAAAAACAAACGATGAGTGGGTCTGTTTTACTGATAGAAAACAAACGATGAGTGGGTCTGTTTTACTGATAGAAAACAAACGATGAGTGGGTCTGTTTTACTGATAGAAAACAAACGATGAGTGGGTCTGTTTTACTGATAGAAAACAAACGATGAGTGGGTCTGTTTTACTGATAGAAAACAAACGATGAGTGGGTCTGTTTTACTGATAGAAAACAAACGATGAGTGGGTCTGAGGTGGGAAGAGAACGTTTGGAAGCAGTGGTGGACCGTGAATCGTATGGGTTCCCAGACCCTTCTCCCAAAGGGGGTTATTCCTGCCTTGTGTCGGCCTTTCCTTTCAAAGGACAGGCTCTGAGTCTCAGTGTTTCCCTAGATATTATCTTAGGCGTGGTGTGTACGCCTGTTGGTCTATCTATGTACAAGGACAGCCTATAGGGGTCCCTAAACTTGGGTAGAGCTGGTTATGAACAAGGACACTCTATAGGGGTCCCTTAACCTGGGTAGAGCTGGTTATGAACAAGGACACTCTATAGGGGTCCCTTAACCTGGGTAGAGCTCCCAGTCTCACTCAGCGAAGCAGCACAGTGTTTCCCTACATATTGTCTGATACATCTTGACATCTTGAGGTCCAGGCTGGAGGGGTTTGTCAGCCCGCCTGTGTCACGCCCTGACCATAGAAAGCTGTTATTTTCTATGGTAGAGTAGGTCAGGGCGTGACAGGGGGGTTTTCTATCTTAGTTTTTCTATGTTGTTATGTTGTAGTTTTTTATTTCTATGTTTGGTTTTGTTTGGGATGATCTCCAATTAGAGGCAGCTGGTCAATGTTGTCTCTAATTGGAGATCATACTTAAGTAGGTGTTTTTCCCACCTGGGTTTGTGGGAGATTAATTTTGAGTTAGTGTATGTTTCACCTCTGCGTCACGGTTTGTTGTTTTTTTGTCATTCAGTTTATTTATGTATTGCGTAGTTTCACAGTATAAATTAAATGTGGAACGACACACACGCTGC
Organism: Salmo trutta; assembly: GCF_901001165.1. Taxonomy (NCBI): domain Eukaryota; kingdom Metazoa; phylum Chordata; class Actinopteri; order Salmoniformes; family Salmonidae; genus Salmo; species Salmo trutta. The sequence goes on from NC_042959.1 coordinate 1,636,015, forward strand.
ACTTTGGTCCGCTCCTTCCTACGACAACCGTGACAGCCTGCCCGGTCCTGTGGGGTAACCTGCCCCGTATTGTCCTGGGGGGTAACCTGCCCCATATTGTCCTGGGGGGTAACCTGCCCCGTATTGTTCTGGGGGGTAACCTGCCCCGTATTGTTCTGGGGGGTAACCTGCCCCGTATTGTCCTGGGGGGTAACCTGCCCCGTATTGTCCTGGGGGGTAACCTGCCCCGTATTGTCCTGGGGGGTAACCTGCCCCGTATTGTCCTGGGGGGTAACCTGCCCCGTATTGTCCTGGGGGGTAACCTGCCCCGTATTGTCCTGGGGGGTAACCTGCATCGTATTGTCCTGGGGGGTAACCTGCCCCGTATTGTCCTGGGGGGTAACCTGCCCCGTATTGTCCTGGGGGGGTAACCTGCCCCGTATTGTCCTGGGGGGTAACCTGCCCCGTATTGTCCTGGGGGGTAAACTGCCCCGTATTGTCCTGGGGGGTAACCTGCCCCGTATTGTCCTGGGGGGTAACCTGCCCCATATTGTCCTGGGGGGTAACCTGCCCCGTATTGTCCTGGGGGGTAACCTGCCCCGTATTGTCCTGGGGGGTAACCTGCCCCGTATTGTCCTGGGGGGTAACCTGCCCCATATTGTCCTGGGGGGTAACCTGCCCCATATTGTCCTGGGGGGTAACCTGCCCCATATTGTCCTGGGGGGTAACCTGCCCCGTATTGTCCTGGGGGGTAACCTGCCCCATATTGTCCTGGGGGGTAACCTGCCCCATATTGTCCTGGGGGTAACCTGCCCCGTATTGTCCTGGGGGGTAACCTGCCCCATATTGTCCTGGGCCTGTGGAGGTGTGATTCAGGCCTGTGTGGTCAATCAGCCTGCCTGTCATTGTCCGGGGCTGCCCCTGGGACTCGCTGTGTAAAACCTGGGGCCTCTGTCCCGGTCCTGAGGGGTAACCTGCCTCGTATTGTCCGGGGCTGCCCCTGGGTCCTCTTAGATAAACACAGGATTGACACACAGGGATAGGGGCCTTGCCGAGCACACAGAGCTGACACAGCGCCCCCCTATCCACAGAAAAAAGTAGTGCACTGTGTAGGGAATAAGGTGCAATTTGGGACACAGGCGTTGTCTTTGACATCTTGAGAGTCCCAGGGTGGAGATGTGTTTCAGCCTGCCTGTATGGCTGCGGCCCGGTCCTGAGGGGTAACCTGCCTTATATTGTCCTGGTCCTGAGGGTAACCTGCCTTATATTGTCCTGGTCCTGAGGGTAACCTGCCTTGTATTGTCCTGGTCCTGAGGGTAACCTGCCTTATATTGTCCTGGTCCTGAGGGTAACCTGCCTTGTATTGTCCTGGTCCTGAGAGGTAACCTGCCTTGTATTGTCCTGGTCCTGAGGGTAACCTGCCTTGTATTGTCCTGGTCCTGAGGGTAACCTGCCTTGTATTGTCCTGGTCCTGAGGGTAACCTGCCTTGTATTGTCCTGGTCCTGAGGGTAACCTGCCTCATATTGTCCTGGTCCTGAGGGTAACCTGCCTTGTATTGTCCTGGTCCTGAAAGTAACCTGCCTTGTATTGTCCTGGTCCTGAGGGTAACCTGCCTCATATTGTCCTGGTCCTGAGGGTAACCTGCCTTGTATTGTCCTGGTCCTGAGGGGTAACCTGCCTCATATTGTCCTGGTCCTGAGGGGTAACCTGCCTCGTATTGTCCTGGTCCTGAGGGTAACCTGCCTTGTATTGTCCTGGTCCTGAGGGGTAACCTGCCTCATATTGTCCTGGTCCTGAGGGTAACCTGCCTTGTATTGTCCTGGTCCTGAGGGGTAACCTGCCTTGTATTGTCCTGGTCCTGAGGGGTAACCTGCCTCGTATTGTCCTGGTCCTGAGGGGTAACCTGCCTCGTATTGTCCTGGTCCTGAGGGGTAACCTGCCTCGTATTGTCCTGGTCCTGAGAGGTAACCTGCCTCGTATTGTCCTGGTCCTGAGGGTAACCTGCCTTGTATTGTCCTGGTCCTGAGGGGTAACCTGTCTTGTATTTTCCTGGTCTAAGAGAGGTAACCTGCCTCGTATTGTCGTGGTCCTGGGGCTAACCTGCCTCGTATTGTCCTCGGGGTAACCTGCCTCGTATTATCCTGGTCCTGGGAGGGTAACCTTCCTCGTATTGTGCAGGTTAGTGGTGTTGCCTGTCTTTGTCCAGGTCTGGCCTGGCCTCATTTCCAGACCCTCTACCAGCTGGGTATTCCTGCCTCACGTTCTCCCAGCTGGGTATTCCTGCCTCACATTCTCCCAGCTGGGTATTCCTGCCTCACACTGGCCCTGTATAGTTTCCTGCCTCACACTGGCCCTGTATAGCTTCCTGCCTCATACTGGCCCTGTATAGTTTCCTGCCTCACACTGGCCCTGTATAGCTTCCTGCCTCATACTGGCCCTGTATAGCTTCCTGCCTCATACTGGCCCTCTATGGACGGGGGGGGGGGGTCTCTCCTTTCAAAGGACATGCTCAGTGTCTCAGTTTTACTAGATATTGTCTGCGGTGTGGCGTCTACACTGCTTCAAATCAAATCACATTTTATTTGTTACATACACATGGTTAGCGGATGTTAAATGCTTGTGCTTCTAGTTTCCAGTAATATCGAACAAATAATCTAACAATTTCACAACAACTAACTTATACACACAGAATGTAAAGGGCTGGAATAAGAATATGTACATATAAATATATGGATGAGTGATGGTCGTGCGGCATAGGCAAGATGCAGTAGATGGTATATATGGGCATATGTGTCCATGCCTCTAGATTAACACAGGTTTAGACTCAGAGATAGAGGGCCGCCCCAGGGGTTAGACACAGGCATGGCTGGGGCATATAGGCCTGACACAGTGGGACCCACATCCAGAGAGGGCCAAGGGCAGGACCAGGCTGGGTTAGGGCCCACACAGAGAGAAGCCAGGGGCTGGACCAGGCTGGGTTAGGGCCCACACAGAGAGAAGCCAGGGGCTGGACTAGATTAGTGGACTAACACAGGACAGTGTCCCCCACACAGAGAGAAGCCAGGGGCTGGACTAGATTAGTGGACTAACACAGGACAGTGTCCCCCACACAGAGAGAAGCCAGGGGCTGGACTAGATTAGTGGACTAACACAGGACAGTGTCCTCCACAGTGCTGAGGCGGTACACTGGGTCAACCCAGCACAGAGAGAGGCCGGGTGGCTAGACAAGGTTATAAGGCTGACACAGAGAGGGACTGAGAGGTAGGACCAGGATACAAGGCCAACCCAACACAGTGGCCCCCCAGAGAGACTGACAGGGGGACACTCAGAGAGGAAGTTCCCATCAGGATGGAGGATGCCTCATACCTCCTCTATTTCTGGAAAACACCACATTTCCTACCTGACCCCTAACCCTAATTCCCACGGCACATTTCCTACCCTTAACACGCTCGTCACCGCAAGTAGAGACACAGACAGACAGACAGACAGACAGACAGACAGACAGACAGACAGACAGACAGACAGACAGACAGACAGACAGACAGACAGACAGACAGACAGACAGACAGACCGAGGCAGACAGACAGACAGACAGACAGACAGACAGACAGACAGACAGACAGACAGACAGACAGACAGACAGACAGACAGACAGACAGACAGACAGACAGACAGACCGAGACAGACAGACCGAGACAGACAGACAGACAGACAGACAGACAGACAGACAGACAGACAGACAGACAGACAGACAGACAGACAGACAGACAGACAGACAGACAGACAGACAGAGAAGCAACAGGAGAACAGAGGCATGGTTTCCAGTCCACAGTCCAAACTCAAAACCCTGAGGCCTCAGCTCACTTCCCACCTTCCCCCTGAAACAGCCAGTGACATAAGGATTGCTCTAGACGTTGTTAGGTGTTTTACATAGATAGTCAATATTGTATATTCTTGAGGAACAGCAGACAACTAACAAACTGGGAGAAAATAGATCTTTAGTTCAGTTTGAGACTCGAAACCAAAGAGCCAATTACTACTACAGACAGATATAGTACTGTAAATACCTGAGACTAACAGAGCCAAGTAGTACTACTACAGATATAGTACTGTAAATACCTGAGACTAACAGAACCAAGTACTACTACTACAGATATAGTACTGTAAATACCTGAGACTAACAGAGCCAAGTACTACTACTACAGATATAGTACTGTAAATACCTGAGACTAACAGAACCAAGTACTACTACTACAGATATAGTACTGTAAATACCTGAGACTAACAGAACGAGGTACTACTACAGACAGATATAGAACTGTAAAAACCAGACAGCAGAAGTATTATTTCTCTACCCCACTGCTACAACTTCTGACTGACTGTCTGGCTGACTGACTGACTGACTGACTGACTGACTGGCTGACTGACTCACTGACTGACTGACTGACTGGCTGGCTGGCTGACTGGCTGACTGACTGGCTGACTGAGCTGACTGACTGACTGACTCACTGACTGACTGACTGACTGACTGGCTGACTGACTGACTAGCTGACTGACTGACTGACTGACTGACTGGCTCATTGACTGACTGGCTGGCTGGCTGACTGACTGACTGACTGACTGACTGAGCTGACTGACTGACTCACTGACTAGCTGACTGACTGACTGACTGGCTCATTGACTGACTGGCTGGCTGACTGACTGACTCACTGACTGACTGGCTGGCTGACTGACTGACTGACTGACTGGCTGACTGACTGGCTGACTGACTGACTGACTGACTGACTGACTGACTGGCTGACTGACTGGCTGACTGACTGGCTGACTGAGCTGACTGACTGACTGGCTGACTGGCTGACTAGCTGACTGGCTGACTGACTGACTGACTGACTGGCTGGCTGACTGACTGACTGACTAGCTGACTGGCTGACTGACTGACTGGCTGACTGGCTGACTAGCTGACTGACTGACTGACTGGCTGACTGACTGACTGGCTGACTGGCTGACTGACTGACTAGCTGACTGACTGACTGGCTGACTGGCTGACTGACTGACTAGCTGACTGGCTGACTGACTGACTGACTGACTGACTAGCTGACTGACTGACTGGCTGGCTGACTGACTGACTGACTGACTGACTGACTGACTGACTGACTGACTGACTGACTGGCTGACTGACTGACTGGCTGACTGGCTGGCTGACTGACTGACTGAGCTGAAAATTGAAATATTTTTGTCAGAAAAAACTATAAGGAGGCCAAAGGGAGGAACGGAATGGGAGCGCCAGATATTCATTTAGGGGAAAATCACCTCCAACTACCAAAGAAAATAATATTTAACATTTTATTTGGCATATAATCAGAGATAAAGCCATTGCAAAACTCCAGCTTGATAAAATCCCCAAGGTGCGTTTTCCCTAGAACAGAAGACATTTCCAGTATTATATGAATAGAAAAGGTAAACTACATGGCCAAATGTACACTACCGGTCAAAAGTTTGGACACACCTACTCATTCAAGGGTTTTTTCTTAATTTTGGACTATTTTCTACATTATAGAATAATAGTGAAGACATTAAATAGCACACATGGAATCATGTAGTAATCAAAAAAGTGTTAATAAACAAATCAAAATATGTTTTATATTTGAGATTCTTCAAAGTAGCCACCCTTTGCCTTGATGGCAGCTCTTGGCATTCTTGGCAAGTTTATGTGTTGGGGGGCTAGGGTCAGTCTGTTATATCTGGAGTATTTCTCCTGTCTTATCTGGTGTCCTGTGTGAATTTAGGTATGCTCTCTCTAATTCTCTCTCTCTTTCTCTCTTTTTCTTTCTCTCTCTCTTTCTTTCTTTCTCTCTCTCGGGGGACCTGAGCCCTAGGACCATGCCTCAGGACTACCTGGCCTGATGACTCCTTGCTGTCCCCAGTCCACCTGGCCGTGCTGCTGCTCCAGTTTCAACTGTTCTGCATGCAACTATGGAACCCTGACCTGTTCACCGAACGTGCTACCTGTCCCAGCCTGCTGATTTCAACTCTCTAGAGACAGCAGGAGCGGTAGAGATACTCTCAATGATCGGCTATGAAAAGCCAACTGACATTTACTCCTGAGGTGCTGACTTGTTGCACCCTCGACAACTACTGTGATTATTATTATTTGACCCTGCTGGTCATTTATGAACATTTGAACATCTAGGCCATGTTCTGTTATAATCTCCACCTGGCATAGCCAGAAGAGGACTGGCCACCCCTCATAGCCTGGTTCCTCTCTAGGTTTCTTCCTAGGTTCTGGCCTTTCTAGGGGAGTTTTTCCTAGCCACCGTGCTTCTACACCTGCATTGCTTGCTGTTTGGGGTTTTAGGCTGGGTTTCTGTACAGCACTTTGTGACATCAGCTGATGTAAGAAGGGCTTTATGAAAACATTTGATTGATTGATTGATTGATTCTCTCAACCAGCTTCATGGTGTAGAACCACACATATAGATCTCTGCTTAGTACTGTTATTGGCATCATGATGCCAGTCAATATCTCTTACTCAGTTGATAGCCTAGCGATTAGAGCGTTGGATCATTAACCCAAAGGTTGCTGAAAACTGAAGCCGACAAGGTGAAAATTATGCCGAGATGCCCTTGAGCAAGGCACTTAACCCTAATGCCATGGTCCTGAAAAACAACACATTTCACTTTACCTATCTGGTGTACGTGACAATAAAACTGTTATTTTTTTATTTAATTATAGCTGGAAAAAAACCTGACTCACATTCAGCCCATTTACCAGTGATTTACTCTCTTCAATAACTCTGTGCTCTCTCCCTCCATCTCTCTCTCGCATTCTTTCTTTCTTTCTCTCTCTCAATCTCTCTCTCCTCTTTCTCGCTGTCTCTCTCTCTCCCTTCTCTCTCACAGTCTCTCCCCTCTCTCAATGTCTCTCCCTCTCTCTCGATGTCTCTCCCTCTCTTTTGGTGTCTCTCTCTCCCCCTCCCTCTTTTTCTCTCTCTCTCCTCCCCCCTCCATCTCTCCCTTTCCCTCACCCACTCCCTCTCTGTCTCCAACTCCCTTTCTCTCTCTCCCTCCCTCTCCGTTTCTCTCTCTCTCTTCCTCCCTCCCCGTCTCCCTCTCTCCCGTGCTCTCTCGCTCCCCTCTCTCTTGCTGTGTCTCTCTCTCCCCCCCTCTCTCTCTCTGCCTCTCTCTCTCCCTTCTCTCTTGCAGTCCTCCCCCCACCTCTCTCTCTCTCAGGAGTCTCATCTCCTCCACAGTGGTTTCTGTCTATGCTGGTAGATGATGACACAGAGTAAACCCTCTATCTAAACACTGTGGGCTGGGCTGTGGAGAGGAGAGGACATGAGGAGAGGAGGAGAGGAGGAGAGGAGGAGAGGAGGAGAGGACATGAGGAGAGGAGGAGAGGAGGAGAGGAGGAGAGGAGGAGAGGAGGAGAGGACATGAGGAGAGGAGGAGAGGAGGAGAGGAGATGAGGAGAGGAGGAGAGGACATGAGGAGAGGAGGAGAGGAGGAGAGGAGGAGAGGAGGAGAGGAGGAGAGGACATGAGGAGAGGAGGAGAGGAGGAGAGGAGGAGAGGAGGAGAGGAGGAGAGGAGGAGAGGACATGAGGAGAGGAGGAGAGGAGGAGAGGAGGAGAGGAGGAGAGGACATGAGGAGAGGAGGAGAGGAGGAGAGGAGGAGAGGAGGAGAGGACATGAGGAGAGGAGGAGAGGAGGAGAGGAGGAGAGGAGGAGAGGAGGAGAGGAGGAGAGGACATGAGGAGAGGAGGAGAGGAGGAGAGGAGGAGAGGAGGAGAGGAGGAGAGGAGGAGAGGAGGAGAGGAGGAGAGGAGGGAAGAGGAAAGGAGAGGAGAGGAGAGGGTAGGAAGGAAGGAATGAAGAGAGGAGCGTACAGGAGAGGAGAGGAGAGGGTAGGAGAGGAGAGGAAAGTACAGGAGAGGAGAGAGTAGGAGATGAAAGTACAGGAGAGGAGAGGGGAGGAGAGGAGAAGAGAAGAGAGTACAGGAGAGGAGAGGAGAGGTCTGGCCCAGAGCCAAGAGGAGAGGAGAGGTGTGGCCCTGGTATCCAGCCCAGACACTTGAGAATGATGAGAGCAGGCCAGGAGATCTCTGCTAGGGTTGGTTTACTCTTACGCAAGGTTAACTTCAGATACTCTTAAACAGCACTGGAATCACTGCTCCTTTGAGGTTTCCCAGCATCCCTCACTCTTCTCTTCTTCTCTTTCTCCTCTAACTAATCTTCCTCTTCCTCCTCCTCCTCATATACAGTTATAGCCTGTGCCAGTGACATAGCGTAAATAGTGTAAGCCAGATGTGTGTGTTGTCTTGGCGTTGTGCCATGAAGAGACACTGTCAGCCTGTCAGCTGAATATATGGCTTCAACACACACTCTGATACACAGTCAACGCATAGCCCATATGAAATGGTTCACTATAATACAGACCCATATGAAATGGTTCACTATAATCCAGACCCATATGAAATGGTTCACTATAATACAGACCCATATGAAATACAGACCCATATGAAATGATTCACTATAATACAGGCCCATATGAAATACAGACCCATATGAAATGGTTCACTATAATACATACCCATATGAAATGCTTCACTATAATACAGACCCATATGAAATGCTTCACTATAATACAGACCCATATGAAATGATTCACTATAATACAGACCCATATGAAATGGTTCACTATAATACAGACCCATATGAAATGGTTCACTATAATACAGACCCATATGAAATACAGACCCATATGAAATGCTTCACTATAATACAGACCCATATGAAATGGTTCACTATAATCCAGACCCATATGAAATACAGACCCATATGAAATGATTCACTATAATACAGACCCATATGAAATGGTTCACTATAATCCAGACCCATATGAAATGGTTCACTATAATACAGACCCATATGAAATACAGACCCATATGAAATGATTCACTATAATACAGGCCCATATGAAATACAGACCCATATGAAATGGTTCACTATAATACAGACCCATATGAAATGATTCACTATAATACAGACCCATATGAAATGGTTCACTATAATACAGACCCATATGAAATGGTTCACTATAATCCAGACCCATATGAAATTATTCACTATAATACAGACCCATATGAAATGGTTCACTATAATCCAGACCCATATGAAATGGTTCACTACAATACAGACCCATATGAAATGATTCACTATAATACAGACCCATATGAAATGGTTCACTATAATCCAGACCCATATGAAATGGTTCACTATAATACAGACCCATATGAAATACAGACCCATATGAAATGATTCACTATAATACAGGCCCATATGAAATACAGACCCATATGAAATGGTTCACTATAATACAGACCCATATGAAATGGTTCACTATAATCCAGACCCATATGAAATGGTTCACTATAATACAGACCCATATGAAATGATTCACTATAATACAGACCCATATGAAATGGTTCACTATAATACAGACCCATATGAAATGGTTCACTATAATCCAGACCCATATGAAATGATTCACTATAATACAGACCCATATGAAATGGTTCACTATAATCCAGACCCATATGAAATGGTTCACTACAATACAGACCCATATGAAATGGTTCACTATAATACAGACCCATATGAAATGGTTCACTATAATACAGACCCATATGAAATACAGACTCATATGAAATGGTTCACTATAATCCAGACCCATATGAAATGGTTCACTATAATCCAGACCCATATGAAATGGTTCACTATAATACAGACCCATATGAAATGGTTACATTTTGGTCATTTAGCAGATTCTCTTATCCAGAGCGATTTACTGGAGTTACAAATACCTTGTTCAAGGATACATTTTTAATCTACTTGTCTCAGGGATTCGATCCAGTGACCTTCCGGTTACTGGCCCAGCGCTATTCACAGCAAGACTACTGCTAACGTTCAATACACTTCAATACAGATTGCTTTCCTAAACGGCAACCCATAACGCACTTCTTTTGACCAGAACCCTACTACGGACCTGGAGTAGGGTGCAATTTGAAACACAGACATTAAAGTTCAAGTTTTTTATCAGGTGTAATTGAAAGCATAAATCTCTCTCCGTCCAACATCATGATTGAAATTGAAAGCCAAAGAAAAGCAGACGTTTTCAGCAGTTCAGTCTTCCAATGCAGAGATGTAATGATGATAATCACATTAACTTCTCTGGGAAAGGGGGGCAGTATTGAGTAGCTTGGATGAATGAGGTGCCCAGAGTAAACTGCCTGCTACTCAGGCCCAAAGGCTAGAATATTAGTAGATTAGTAACAGTTGTATATTTTGTCAACGTTTAGGATGAGTATTTCTGTAAATGTGCTCATTCACCAGGAGTTTTGGAGGCAAAACATTTCTGAACATTACATGCCAATGTAAAATGTGTTTTTTGGGATATAAATATGAACTTTATCGAACAAAACATACATGTATTGTGTAACATGAAGTCCTATGAGTGCCATCTGATGAAGATCATCAAAGGTTAGCGATTAATTTTAGCTGTATTTCTGGGTTTTGTGACGCCTCTCCTTGCTTGGAAAATGGCTGTGTGGTTTTTCCTGTCTAGGTGCTGTCTTAAAATAATCTAATGGTATGCTTTCACCGTAAAGCCTTTTTGAAATCGGACACTGTGGTTGGATTAACGAGAAGTTTATATTTAAAATGGTGTACAATACTTGCATGTGTGAGAAATTTGAATTAGGAGATTTTTGTTGTTTTGAATTTGGCGCTCTGCTATTTCACTGGCTGTTGGCGGGGTGGAACGCTAGCGTCCCACATTTCCCAGAGAGGTTAACAGAAGGAACAGCACGTCGCTACGGAAACAGAAGGAACAGCACATCACTACGGAAACAGAAGGAACAGCGCGTCACTACGGAAACAGAAGGAACAGCACGTCACTACGGAAACAGAAGGAACAGAACGTCACTACGGAAACAGAAGGAACAGAACGTCACTACGGAAACAGAAGGAACAGCACGTCACTACGGAAACAGAAGGAACAGAACGTCACTACGGAAACAGAAGGAACAGCACGTCACTACGGAAACAGGTGTTTTGTCCCATTGTCCTTAGCTTATTGATGAGCTTTGAGGGTACTATGGTGCTGAACTGTAGTCAATGAATAGCATTCTCACATAGGTGTTCCTTTTGTGTTGAGTGCAATAGAGCAGTGTTGAGTGCAATAGAGATTGCATCATCTGTGGATCTGTTGGGGCGGTATGCAAATTAGAGTGGGTCTAGGGTTTCTGGGATGATGGTGTTGATGTGAGTCATGATCAGCCTTTCAAAGCACTTCATGGCTACTGACGTGAGTGCTATGGGTCGGTAGTCATTTAGGCAGGTTACCTAAGCGTTCTTGGGCACAGGGACTATGGTGGTCTGCTTGAAACATGTAGGTATTACAGACTCGGTCAGGGAGAGGTTGAAAATGTCAGTGAAGACACTTGCCAGTTGGTCAGCGCATGATCGGAGTTTCCGTAGTGACGTGCTGTTCCTTCTGTTTCCGTAGTGACGTTCTGTTCCTTCTGTTTCCGTAGTGACGTTCTGTTCCTTCTGTTTCCGTAGTGACGTTCTGTTCCTTCTGTTTCCGTAGTGACGTTCTGTTCCTTCTGTTTCCGTAGTGACGTTCTGTTCCTTCTGTTTCCGTAGTGACGTGCTGTTCCTTCTGTTTCCGTAGTGACGTTCTGTTCCTTCTGTTTCCGTAGTAACGTGCTGTTCCTTCTGTTTCCGTAGTGACATGATGTTCCTTCTGTTTCCGTAGTGACGTGCTGTTCCTTCTGTTTCCGTAGTGACATGATGTTCCTTCTGTTTCAGTAGGGGCCGCCCCCAGGTAGTAAGGGTAGGTAACAACACATCTGCCACGCTGATCCTCAACACGGGGGCCCCTCAGGGGTGGGTGCTCAGTCCCTTCCTGTACTCCCTATTCACTCATGACTGCATGGCCAGGCACGACTCGAACACCATCATCAAGTTTGCCGATGACACAACAGTGGTAGGCCTGATCACCAACAACGATGAGACGGCCTATAGGGAGGAGGTCAGAGACCTGGCAGTGTGGTGCCAGGACAACAACCTCTCCCTCAACGTGATCAAGACAAAGGAGATGATTGTGGACTACAGGAAAAGGAGGACCGAGCACGCCCCCATTCTTATCGACGGGGCTGCAGTGGAGCAGGTTGAGACCTTCAAGTTCCTTGGTGTCCACATCACCAACAAACTAACATTGTACATGCACACCAAGACAGTCGTGAAGAGGGCAAGACAAAACATATTCCCCCTCAGGAGACTGAAAAGATTTCACATGGGTCCTCAAAACCTCAAAAGGTTCTACAGCTGCACCATCGAGAGCATCCTGACTGGTTGCATCACTGCTTGGTATGGTGAATGATGATGCATAGCTAATCAAAGGGCTCCCCAGACCCCTTTTTTACGCTGCTGCTACTCTGCTTTTATAATCTATGCATAGTCACTATAACTCTACCTACATGTACATATTACCTCAATTACCTCGACTAACAAGTGCTCCCACACATTGACTCTGTACCGGTACCCCCCTGTATATAGCCTCCACATTGACTCTGTACCGGTACCCCCTGTATATAGCCTCCATATTGACTCTGTACCGGTACCCCCTGTATATAGCCTCCATATTGACTCTGTACCGGTACCCCCTGTATATAGCCTCCACATTGACTCTGTACCGGTACCCCCTGTATATAGCCTCCACATTGACTCTGTACCAGTCCCCCCCTGTATATAGCCTCCACATTGACTCTGTACCAGTCCCCCCCTGTATATAGCCTCCACATTGACTCTGTACCGGTACCCCCTGTATATAGCCTCCACATTGACTCTGTACCGGTACCCCCCCTGTATATAGTCTCCACATTGACTCTGTACCGGTACCCCCTGTATATAGCCTCCACATTGACTCTGTACCGGTACCCCTGTATATAGCCTCCACATTGACTCTGTACCAGTCCCCCCCGTATATAGCCTCCACATTGACTCTGTACCGGTACCCCCTGTATATAGCCTCCATATTGACTCTGTACCGGTACCCCCTGTATATAGCCTCCACATTGACTCTGTACCGGTACACCCTGTATATAGCCTCCACATTGACTCTGTACCGGTACCCCCTGTATATAGCCTCCACATTGACTCTGTACCAGTCCCCCCCTGTATATAGCCTCCACATTGACTCTGTACCGGTACCCCCCTGTATATAGCCTCCACATTGACTCTGTACCGGTACCCCCTGCATATAGCCTCCACATTGACTCTGTACCGGTACCCCCTGTATATAGCCTCCACATTGACTCTGTACCTGTACCCCCTGTATATAGCCTCCACATTGACTCTGTACCGGTACCCCCTGTATATAGCCTCCACATTGACTCTGTACCGGTACCCCCTGTATATAGCCTCCACATTGACTCTGTACCGGTACCCCCCCCTGTATATAGCCTCCACATTGACTCTGTACCGGTACCCGCTGTATATAGCCTCCACATTGACTCTGTACCGGTACCCCCTGTATTTGTTATTTATCTGCTGCTCTTTAATTATTTGTTACTTTTACTTTTTATTTTTTACTTATCACTTTTTTTTCTTTAAACTTCTTAAAGCATTGTTGGTTAACGGCTTGTAAGTAAGCATTTCACTGTAAGGTCAAACTGTTGTATTCAGCATTTCACTGTAAGGTCGACCTGTTGTATTCAGCATTTCACTGTAAGGTCAACCTGTTGTATTCAGCATTTCACTGTAAGGTCGACCTGTTGTATTCAGCACATGAAGCAGTTATAGCTAGGCTGTTTTCTTAATGGCACCGTATTCACTAAATAGTGTTCTGGTCAAAGCAGTGAGATACAGGGCATTCGGAAAGTATTCAGACCCCTTGACCTTTTGCACATTTTGTTACGTTACAGCCTTATTCTAAAATGGATAAAATAAAATGTTTCCTTCATAAATCTACACACAACACCACATAATGACACAGTGAAAACAGATTTTTTTTGGGCATAAAAAAAATGGAAAAACCACATTTACATAAGTATTCAGACCTTTTACTCAGTACTTTGTTGAAGCACCATTGGCAGCGATTACAGCCTCGAGTCTTCTTAAGCTTGGGGACACCTGTATTTTGGAAGTTTCTCCCATTATTCTCTGCATATTCTCTCAGGATCTGTCAGGTTAGATGGGGAGCGTCGCTGCACAGCTATTTTCAGGTCTCCAGAGATGTTAGATTGGGTTCATGTCCGGGCCCTGGCTGGGCCACTCAAGGACATTCAGAGACTTGTCCTGAAGCCACTCCTGTGTTGTTTTGGCTGTGAGCTTAAGGTCGTTGTCCTATTGGAAGGTGAACCTTCACCCCACTCTGAGGTCCTGAGAGCTCTGGAGCGGGTTTTCACCAAGGATCTCTCTGTACTTTGCTCAGTTCATCTTTCCCTCAATCCTGACTAGTCTCCCAGTCCCTGTCACTGAAAAATATCCCCACATCATGATGCTACCACCACCATGCTTCACTGTAGGGATGGTGTCAGGTTTCCTCCAGACGTGACGCTTGGCATTCAGGCCAAACAGTTCAATCTTGGTTTCATCAGACCAGAGAATCTTGTTTTTCATGGTCTGAGAGTCTTTAGGTGCCTTTTGGAAACACCAAGTGGGCTGTCATGTGCCTTTTACTGAGGAGTGGCATCAATGTGTCCACTCTACCATAAAGGCCTAATTGGTGAAGTGCTGCAGAGATGGTTGTCCGTCTGGAAGGTTCTCCCATCTCCACAGATGAACTCTGGAGCTCTGTCTGAGTGACCATGAGGTTCTTGGTCACCTCCCTGACCAAGGCCCTTCTCCCCTGATTGCTCAGTTTGGCCGGGCAGCCAGCTCTAGGAAGAGTCTTGTGGTTCCAAACTTCATCCATTTCAGAATGATGGAGGCCACTGTGTTCTTGGGGACCTGCAATGCTGCATAAATGTTTTGGTACCCTTCCCCAGATCTGTGCCTCGACACAATCCTCTCTCTACGGACAATTCCTTCGACCTCATGGATTGGTTTTTGCTCTGACAAGCACTGTCAAATGTGGAACCTTATATTGACAGGTGTGTGCCTTTCCAAATCATACTCAATCAATTGAATTTACCACAGGTAGACTCCAATCAAGTTGTAGAAACATCTCAAGGATGATCAATGGAAACAGGATGTGCCTGAGCTCAATTTCAAGTCTCATAGCAAAGGGTCTGAATACTTATGTAAATGCAATATTTGCATTTTTTTATATTTAACATATCTGCAAACATTTCTAAAAAAAATCTGTTTTCACTTTGTCATTATGGGGTATTGTGATGTCATCATGGGGTATTGTGATGTCATCATGGGGTATTGTGATGTCATCATGGGGTATTGTGATGTCATTATGGGGTATTGTGATGTCATCATGGGGTATTGTGATGTCATCATGGGGTATTGTGATGTCATTATGGGGTAGTGTGATGTCATCATGGGGTGTTGTGATGTCATTATGGGGTAGTGTGATGTCATCATGGGGTATTGTGATGTCATTATGAGGTAGTGTGATGTCATCATGGGGTGTTGTGATGTCATTATGGGGTAGTGTGATGTCATCATGGGGTATTGTGATGTCATTATGGGGTAGTGTGTGTAGATTGATGAGGAGTATAATTTTTTTCATCCATTTTAGAATAAGGCTGTAACGTAACCGAACGTGGAAAAAGTGAAGAGGTCTGAATATTTTCCGAATGCACTGTATATAGGGATTAGGGTGCAATTTTGGAGGCAGGCCAGTGTAGAGTCAGTATCATGTAGGTGGACAGTTCAGCCAGTAGCCTCTCTGCAGCAGCACTGAACACAGATACTTGAAGAGGTACAGTCATCATGTTGGAAACATCCATATCTCTGCCGTTTACTAAATACAAAATACACCCAGGATGTGGCCCAAACGGCCCCCTATTCCCTATGGCACTGGGCAACTGTAAGGCAACAGTAGTGTAACAGTGGGGTAACAGGAGGGTAACAGGAGGGTAACAGTAGGGTAACAGTAGGGTAACAGTGGGGTAACAGTAGGGTAACAGTGGGGTAACAGTAGGGTAACAGTGGGGTAACAGTAGGGTAACAGTGGGGTAACAGGAGGGTACAAGGAGGGTAACAGTAGGGTAACAGGAGGGTAACAGTGGGGTAACAGTTGGGTAATAGGAGGGTAACAGTAGGGTAACAGTGGGGTAACAGTAAGGTAACAGTAGGGTAACAGTGGGGTAACAGGAGGGTAACAGTTGGGTAATAGGAGGGTAACAGTAGGGTAACAGTGGGGTAACAGGAGGGTAACAGTGGGGTAACAGGAGGGTAACAGTGGGGTAACAGTAAGGTAACAGTAGGGTAACAGGAGGGTAACAGTGGGGTAATAGGAGGGTAACAGTGGGGTAACAGTAAGGTAACAGTAGGGTAACAGTAGGGTAACAGGAGGGTAACAGTGGGGTAACAGTTGGGTAATAGGAGGGTAACAGTAGGGTAACAGTGGGGTAACAGTAAGGTACCAGTGGGGTAACAGGAGGGTAACAGGAGGGTAACAGTAGGGTACAAGGAGGGTAACAGTGGGGTAATAGTAGGGTAACAGTTGGGTAACAGGAGGGTAACAGGAGGGTAACAGGAGGGTAACAGTGGGGTAACAGTAGGGTAACAGTGGGGTAACAGTTGGGTAACAGGAGGGTAACAGTGGGGTAACAGGAGGGTAACAGTGGGGTAACAGTGGGATAACAGTGGGGTAACAGTGGGGTAACAGTGGGGTAACAGTAGGGTAACAGTGGGGTAACAGGAGGGTAACAGTGGGGTAACAGTGGGGTAACAGGAGGGTAACAGTGGGGTAACAGGAGGGTAACAGTGGGGTAACAGTGGGGTAACAGGAGGGTAACAGTGGGGTAACAGGAGGGTAACAGTGGGGTAACAGGAGGGTAACAGTGGGGTAACAGGAGGGTAACAGGAGGGTAACAGTAGGGTAACAGGAGGGTAACAGTGGGGTAACAGGAGGGTAACAGTGGGGTAACAGGAGGGTAACAGTGGGGTAACAGTGGGGTAACAGGAGGGTAACAGTGGGGTAACAGGAGGGTAACAGGAGGGTAACAGGAGGGTAACAGGAGGGTAACAGTGGGGTAATAGTGGGGTAACAGTGGGGTAACAGGAGGGTAACAGGAGGGTAACAGTGGGGTAACAGTAGGGTAAAAGTCTAAATAAAAGTCTGGTTCTAAATAAAAGTCTGGTTCAAAAGAAGATATACAGTTGCTCCTGGAGTACAATGAGAGTTTAGGTTGTTGCTTTTATATTACAGAGAGGGAGTGGCAGAACATGGGAGAGTAGAACTTCTATAGAGGCAGAGGCAGAACACGGGAGAGTAGAACGTCTATAGAGGCAGAGGCAGAACATATTTCTGTTGATCAAGTTTTGTTCTGCATTTCATGGCATTATGTTAGGCTGTGTGTGTGTGTGTGTGTGTGTGTGTGTGTGTGTGTGTGTGTGTGTCTGTCATTAT